>NW_004443965.1:2058078-2075006 GCF_000243295.1 Trichechus manatus latirostris
CAACATACAGGAAAATCACACAGTACCAGGAATCATGGCCTAGCCAAACGGATACACACAATTTTTGGGGGACATAATTCAATCCACGACAGAATACATATGAATAAGAATGACTTCTAATTAAGTTTTTTGAAATAAAATAATCAACATACCTTAGTACTGTTCTTTAATTAGCAATAATAACAAGACCTCCCAAATAACTGTAATAAAACAATACGTCAGACCACCAGAATAGAGAATCTTATTTTAGTACAATCAGTGAGAGAGACTGGTGATTGTGACAGTTGATTTTACAACACTATATATTCTGAAAGGAACCCTGATGGTACAATGATTAAAGCGCTTGGCTGCCAACCAAAAGGTCGGCAGTTCAAACCTACCAGCTGCTCCACGGGAGAAAGACGTGGCAGTCCTTAAAGATTACAGCCTTGGAAACTCTATGGGGTAGTTCTACTCTGCCCTATAGGGTCACTATGAGTCAGAATAGAAATCGACTTGATGGCAACAGTTTTTTTTTAATTGTTGTTATATATTCCAAACAAATGGAAAGAAGACAGCTGAGTCATTTCATTACATACGGCAAAAAATAATGGACATGAAGTTCTGGGGATGATAAAGGGTCTTCTTTATCACCAAAGACCCAAGGACTAAATGTGGGTGTCACTGGATCCTTCACATTTGGAGATGAGCTGGGTGATGACGCTAGTATCTGTTATGTGTGGCTGTCACTCATAAACACAGTGTGTGACCTATAGCCATTGCCTTTGTAAGGAATGTCCTTACAATGGAGTTTGTACCTGCTGATGGCTATTTGTTGGAGATGTCTCTTTAATTCTAACATAAGATTATTCGGAGGGAAAAAAAACACTAAAATATAAACTGCTGAGGTAACTTTTGTTTTTGTTCTTTGTTCTATTTGTTACCAAAAGATTTGCTCTAAAGGCAGATGACACAAAAATGAGTACATTAGATTCAGATATTAACAACATACTCTGGTCATACACTATGGCTAAACCAACTACCTAACGAGCTTCCTGGTAGAAATATGACACATAGACCCTTTCCCAGGGTCTAATCATCATTACTTGGATGTACCTAGCTTTGTCTTTCACATACACCATTCATGTATTCATTCAATGAATAATTGCTGAGTGCTTACAAAATACAAACTGTAGAAGTTGGTAGATATAAAGGCTATACTTATTAGCAAGAGACCTTCTGCGTCCTTGTCCTCAAAAAGTTTAGTCTAGTGGAGGATATTTAAAACTTTTCAAAAAAAGAATTAATGATAGCAATGTTCCAGATTACAAGTAGGTTCCTAGTGCTATCGGAATACACAAGAGAAACATCTAACCCAATTTTAGGGACCAGGGACGTTTTCCTGGAGGAGCTATTACCTGAGTGGAGACCTATAAGACTAGTGGAAGATGGAAGGTGAAGATGTGAAAGTAGGTGCTAGAGAGGTAAGCAGGGACCTGGTCATGAGAGCAAGGCAGGCCATACAGGAGCCTGTTCTCTTTATTCTGAGAGCAATGGGAACCAACGGCTAATGGAACAGCATGAGAACAACGGCAGGAAGACCAGTTAGAAAGCTGTTTCAGTAATCCAGGGGTGTATCGTGGAAGGCTGGGGCTTGGGTAAAGGACATAGAAATGGAAAGAAGCACATAGCTTCAAGAGATATTAAGGAGGCAAAATTAATAGGAGTTGTGATTGATTAGATGAGGAAGGAGGATAAGAAGTAACTTCAGTCATTATACACTATGATGCCATCCACAAACATTAGACTTACAGCCTTACAGATGGTGAAAGAAAGCTTTTATTTTATTTATAAAATTATGTTTTAAAGAGTTATTCTGAATATTTACATTTTTGCAAATTTTAAATCATCCAACAGGCTGTCTTAGTCATCTAGCGCTGCTAAAACAGAAATACCACAAGTAGATGGCTTTAACAAAGAGAAATTTATTTTCTCACAGTTTAGGAGGCTAGAAGTCCGAACTCAGGGTGCCAGATCTAGGGGAAGGCTCTCTCTCTGTTGGCTCTGGGGGATGTTCCTTAATATCAATGTTCCCCTGGTCTAGGAGCTTCTCAGTGTAGGGATCCCAGGTCCAAAAGCTGCACTCTGCTCCTGGCACTAGTTTCTTGGTAGTATGAGGTCCCCATGTCTCTCTGCTCACTTGTCTCTTTTGTATCTCAAAAGAGATTGACTGGAGACACAATCTAATCTTGTAGATGGAGTCCTGCCTCATTAACATAACTGCGTCTAATCCTGCCCCATCAACTTCATAGAAGTAGGATTTACAACACATAGAAAATCACATCAGATGACAAAATGGCAGACAATCACACAATACTGAGAATCATGGCCTAGCCAAGTTGACACACATTTTTTTGGGGGATACAATTCAATCCATACCATTCCACTCCTTGGCCCCCCAAAATTCATGTCCTTCCCACGTGTAAAACACTTTTACCCCATCATATCATAGTAAAAGTCTTAAATTAACTCCAAGTCCAAAATCCAAAAATTCCTCTCCATCTGTGAAATCTAGAATACAAGTTATCTGCTTCCAAAGTACAATGGCGGAACAGGCACGAGCTAGACATTTCCATTACAAATGGGAAAAACTGGAGGGAAAGCAGGGATAAAAGGCACCATGCAAGTCAGCAGAAGACATTACATTAGCTCTCAAGGCTTGAAAATAATCCTCTGTTTTCTGAGACCATTTAGACAACGGCCCTGCCCTCCAGACTCTAGGTATTGGCCACACTCTCCGGATTCTGAGTGGGGGTCCCTTGGCCCTGGGCTTCAGCTCCACCTTCCAGGCCCGCCCACTGAACAGCAACTCTGCTCCCTTGAATTTGGGCGGCCCATTCTCCTAGTCCATCTGGGTGGTGACTCCACCCTCTGAGACCCCAGAGGTCGCGGCCCTGCCCTTTGAGACTGAGGCAGCTCTGCTTCCTGTGTTTCTTGTCTTTTCAGCTTCTGCTTCCCAGTTCCTTGGCCTCTTGGCCCCTTGGGCCTCATTGCCCTCATCTGCCCTGCTGGAACAAATGTTCCAAAGCTCTTTAGATCCACTGATTAAGTGTCTGGAAGCACCCTACTCCACTCATAAACTTCAGGCAGAAAGCACTCAGCTCTCTTGCTCCGTGGGTTGGCTCTACCACTGTCTTGAGCTGGTCTCCTGGTTCTGCTGGTACCATAACACAAGCTTTTAAGGAATTTTATTATTCTCATCCTAATGAAGCAATAAATTGCCAACAGACCACAATTCATCCCCTTCAAATATTAAATAGAAAAGTTTTCCTACAGCTACCCTCCATAATCAGTTTAGGCCACAAACCTGAGCCTACGAAAAAAAACATGAATATGATTTCTGCTTCTGGTAATGGTGGGAATAGGTACTTTCAGATCATCTCTACCGCTAATGACAATTTAAAAGCCAGATGAACCATAAAATTGCGTTCATAAAAGTATCAAAGAACAAAATTGTAAGGAATAACTATACCAAAATCGTAAAAAACGCATGAACCCTGGGGATTAATCCAGTGGTTAAAGTCACTTTTGCCCTGAGGAGCTATGCCAGAAGAAATTGCTGTGAAAATATACTGGCCTCAGAGTAAAGGTAAACTTGCAGTCTAGATTAGCACCATTTGAATGGACAAAAAAAAAAAAAAAACCTCAAGCAATGAACTTGAATTAAGATGGTCCCAGGCTGGTATAGTCTGGCAGAAAACCCACTGCCATCAAGTCAATTCTGACTTATAGTGACCTTATGGGACAGAGCAGAACTACCCCATAGAGTTTCCAAGGAGCGGCTGGTAGATTTGAACTGCCAACCTTTTGGTTGGCAGCCAAGCTCTTAACCACTGTGCCACCAGGGTGCCAGAAGCAAACAAAAATCCTCTCTGAAAGAAGATACCTTCATCCTAGCCCTCACATTACTCCTAAAAATAAATTTCCAAATAATATGAGATAATCAAGCACAAAAATAAACCAGAGAAACAAGAAACAACAGACAACAGAAACAGACACGCTAGAATGAAACAAAATAATAAAAAATATTCATTAAATCCAAAAGAAGTCACCAAAATAAAGGAAAAGAAACACAGATCAGGTGGGGAAATTAGAAAGCAAATAAGTTATGTAATTTTCCTTGTTTTACAAGTGATCTTCTTTGCTCTGGCTATTTGTAAGATTTTCTCTCTGATTCAGCATATTATAGTTTTACTGTGACTTAATTAAATGTGGATTTCTTGCTAGTTTTAATCATACTTTGGATTCATTGTGTTTTCTAAATCTAAGAACTCACATCTTTTGTGAATTATGAAAATTTCCATCCTTTATCATTTCCTTGAATATTGTCTCTCTTTCCACTCTAATTTTTTTCTTCTGAAAATCTAATGAGAATTATGTTAGACCATTTTAACTCTAGATTTGTTTTCCAATCTCCTATATTTTGTATCACACTGTCTCTCTGTGCTACATTCCAAATAATTTCTTCAGGTATTGCTTGCATTTCAGTTACTGAGTACAATTCTTGTTTAGCATCTGTATTGTTTCTAAAAGTTGTATATGGTTCTTTTTTAAATAAACCCGACCGTTTTGATATTATTTTTGTTCTGTGTTCATATTTTTAATTCTCTTTTGCACTTCCTTTAACTTGGTGGTTTGATACTGATCGTTGTAACTCCATTATCTAAAGGTCTTGGGATTCTAACAATTCTTGCAATCCCTGCTGACCTGCCCTCATGGAGATTTGTTTCCCCATGTCTTCTGTAATTATAATTTGTGAGCTTGGGGCAGTGTTTCCTCTTTAGGATTCCTAGGAGGTCTAGACTAGAGTAGCCCTGCAGGAAGGATTGTATTTGCTTCTGCTAGGTACCCTGGGGTACAATGGGAATGTTTTCAGTAAATTTCACAGCATGGAAACTGCCAGTCCACACAGACAGTATAAATTGAATTGCAAACCTGAGTGAGGATGAGCCTATGGGTAAGAACTCTTGGAAACTTTTTGCTGCTGCTGAGGCTAGGCCAAGACAAACATTATTTCTTTGTTGTCTCTCTTTTACTTAAGTTATAGTCCTTTGAGTGTCTCACATTACTATAGACTCTCTAACTTAAACAGACTCAAGGCCTTGTCTCCTATTTCCCATGAGGCAATAAAAATCCAAGCCTTTTGATTTCCAAGATCTGCAAAGGCCCAGACGGCAGCTGCACTCCACTTCCATTTTCAATCTGGTCCCTGACTTTTTCCCCCAAAGCTTTTTCCTCAAGTTTTTCCCTAGCTCAGCTAGGTCCTGCAAGATTGTTTTTTATACTTATCCAGCATATCTAGTTATTCTACATATGGAAGTTTTTGTTTTTTCAGTGATATTAAAGCCACATACTGCCTGAAAGTGAAGTCCTCCCATAGCTTTTTGAGGGCAAGTATTCTGCAAGTCCCCATTCATAAAGGCGTAACGGTAGAGAATGATAAAGCTGGAAGAGCCAAGGAGGAAACGATACGTAGCTCCTCCTCTTCATTCTTTCCTATATTCCTCCTCTTTAGCCCAAATGAAAAATGCCATTGATCGCTGATTATTTGAGCCAGTCTAGAGCTCACTAAAGCCCCTGATTATCATAGAACAAAAGGGCAGGCCAGCTAAAGGCTCGCAGATACATGCACCCAAAGAGATGCCAGGTAACCCACACCCACTGACAGTCAGGGCAGACCTGTTTTTAGATAAGAGACCTTTAGACTCATTTTTTTCTTGGCAGCGGCACTCCCTGTTTCTGCTCTCATTCACATAGCGAAGGCAAAGAGGCACAAAAATCCAATCCATCATGGCACTCAGTTACGTAACATTCTCCCTTCCCATTCATGAGCAGCACTGTGTCCCTTGGGCTGAGTAAAATCAGTCTCCACAGTGAACATTGTGTTGGTATGCTCATGGAATATAAGAAAACACAAAGAACAAGGAGGGCCCCCTAATGTAGTTAATTTCAAGAAGCTCCAGAGAGTTAAAAATGGCATTAGTTTCGTTGATATAAATGAAATATTAAGTGGAAAGAAAGATGTAACTTTCTATTACTTTGCCATTTAGGCCAGAGCTATGAATTAGAAATACAACCATTAATACTCTGAATGTATGGGTTTGCCAAAATAAAAACTACTTAATTAGTCAAGGAAATTAAATATCACTAAAATGTACTTAGTGCTTTAGAAAGTTACATGAAAATGTAGTCAAGGGCCTATTTCCTAACACCAACAATCTTTTTTCTTTCTTTTAATAATTTGTGTGATTTAAGTGCCAAGAATAAACTTAGAATGCTTAATTTTCTTAAGCAATTTTCTAACAATCTAATTTGGATTATAAAAGTATTCCTCATTTGCTCTAATTGTGGTAAGAGCTATACAGTGAGTAATAGGTAAATGTTTTATTTTAGGTCCAAAAGCTCCCACTACTTGTATGTCCTTCTCACTAGGAGAGATTATACCTTGACCAAAGTAGTTTAGAAGGTCCTTGGACACAGGAACAATGCCACGTTACTAAGACTAAATGACATAAAATTTTAAAAAACTTTATTATTAAGTGAAATAACGGAGGTACACAGCACTATGTATATGCCCCCACATAAAATACATACATACATATATATACACACACACACATATCCATATATGCTACACACACACACACACACACACACACACACACACACACAAACCAAATCCATTACCGTCCAGTTGATTCTGACTCAGAGCAACCCTACAGGACAGAGTACAACTGCCCCATGAGGTTTCCAAGGCTGTAATCTTTTATGGAAGCAGACTGCCACATCTTTCCCCCTTGGAGTGGCTGGTGGATTCGAACCACTGGCCTTTCAGTTAGTAGCCAAGCACTTAACCACTGTGCCACTAAGGCTCTTGACTCATACACACACACACACACACACACACACACACACACACACACGCACACGCACACACGCATGCACATACATGTGTGTGTGTATATATATGTATATATTCATATTTGTGTGTTTATTTTTTAAAACAGAAAGTTTCTGGTAGGATACACAAAGTAACAACTGTACATATACAGGAAAATCTGAGCAGATGTAGGGGCAGGGATGAGAGGGAAACATTTCATGTATATTTTTTCATATTTTTAAATTTTTGTACTATGTGAAAATATTACCTATTCAAAAATTTAAATAAATTTTTTAAATGCTAAACTAAGTGCAAGAGAGTCTAAACAACAGTAGTAAAGGTAAAGAAAGGGTGGTAGATACTCGCTAAACCCATTTACTTCTTCCCAGGCAAACAGCCAGATCACATTAGTTAGCCTCCTCTGCAGTTAGGTGTGACCACTGGAATGAGTTCCAGCCAATGAGATCTGAGCTGAAGTGGTATGTGCCATTTCAAGACTTGTCTCATAAAAGCTAAAAACACATATCCTCCCTGCTCTTTCCTCTCCCACTACTTGCATGTCAATGCCCAGGATGACCTTGGAAGCCATATGTTTAAGACTAAGGAGACTATGGAGTTGCTAAATGCTGCTGTGATGAGTCAACTGACCCCCAACCTGGAAAGGCCATAGATTGTTTATGCAAAGAAAAAAAAGGAAGAAATTAACCTCTACTCTTGTTACAGCCTTTAAACGTTTTGGGGTCTTTTTGCTAGCCGTTAGCTTCCCTAACCTGTGCATTATTTTTATTGTTATCAAACATGCTAACATTTACTTATAGTCAATTAGAACATGACGTTAAGTTTCCTAAATTCCCAGGACCTGCTCAAGTTCAGAGCATTAAATTTACGAGAAAGGTTGTGATCCAAACCCAACCACATACAATGACGGGGGTTCAACTGTTAACCATGTGTCATCCTGAGGAGGGACTCAAACAAGATTCTTACCCGCTCATCAATAGTCCTTTCAAATTCTGCTTACAATCTTGACTGTAGCTACAGGCTAGTACCCGATGCAGAGAAGAACTGACCAGGACAGATCCTGGACAACTGATACTCTAAAGGACACAGCTTTCCTCCTCACACCTTTAGAAGCTTCCAGCTGAGTCATCTTATGACTGTTTTCCCAGCTTTCAAAAACAAGATTTGGTAGAAAAACAGAGGCTCTTAAGTGTAACATGGGCTTTCTAGACAGATGCCTGGGTTTGAATCTCACGTTCACTTGATTATGATGGTGGTGAAGGTGCTGTAGCAGTATCATTAAAATATGTGTGTAGGTCCCCGGGTAGCACAAACAGTTTTCACTTGGCCGCTAACTAAAAGTTTGGCATTTTGAACCCACCCAACAGTGCCATGAAAGAAAGTCCTGGAGATCTTCTTCCATAAAGATTACAGTCAAGAACACCTTATGGAGCTCAGTTCTACTCTGTAACATGTGGGGTCACCATGAGTCGGAATCGACTAGACAGCAACGGGTTTGGGTTTTCTTTTTTTTTTGTATTACATTTTATATATAATTATTTGTTTAAAAAAATAAAAGTTGCAAATACACACTGAATACTACCTCCACCTGTTTCCTTTCCCAGACATAACCATTATCCTGAGGTTAGCAAATACCCTTTCTACTTCCTGTTTTCTTATGTTCATCACTTACGTCTGAACCCCTAAACAACAGACGGTTTCACTGTGTATTACAAAATTTAGATAAGCAGTATCATGCTCTATGTATTCTTTTATGACATTGTGACATTTTTTAAAAGATTTTTTCATGTTGATACACACAGACTTGAATCATTAGTTTAACCGCTGCATAATATTCAAATATGACTAGATTTTTTTTTCCCATTCAGCTACGGATAACTACGTGGCTTCCAATATTTTGGTATCATAAAGACCACAGCTATTTTCTCAACCACCTAGTTGATACTAGGAACCACACAAATCATTCACATACATTGTCAACTGGTCCTCATAACAACAGGATGAGGTAGGTATTGCAATTCCCATTTTACAGGTGAAGAAACTGAAGTGTATAAAAGTTCATACTCTGTCCAAAGTGATACAACTGAGTAAGGGAATCAACTTAAACTGAGCTCTGATTAATCCCTAAACTGCTTTCAGATAGGCCCCTATGGATTGGGTTGGGTGACCTTAGATAATTAACCTGTTTGAGTCTCAGTTTTTCTATCTATCAAAGAGAAGCAATAACTATCTCAGAAGATAGCTGAAATAATTAATAACAATAATACAGATCCAAGGAGCAGCTGTTTTTCTACCAAGTCTTGTTTTAGAAAGCTGGGAAAATAGTCATAAGATGACTCAAACTGCTGACCTTCTGGTTAGGAGCCAAGCTCTTAATCACTCAAATCTGCTGCAAAAGACCTCTTTAAAGTGTTAAAAAGAAAAAGATGTCACTTTGAGGACTAAGGTGCACCTGACCCAAACCATGGTCTTTTCAACCGCCTCATATGCATGTGAAAGCTAGACAATGAGTAAGGAAGATCGAAGAACTGATGCCTTTGAATTATGGTGTTGGTAAAGAATACTGAATATACCATGGACTGTCAGAAGAATGAACAAATCTCTCTTGGAAGAAGTACAGCCAGAATGCTCCTTAGAAACAAGGATGGCAAGACTTCAACTCACATATTTTAGACATGTTATCAGGAGGGATCAGTCCCTGGAGGAGAAAGGACATCACGCCTGGTAAAGGAGAGGGTCAGCAAAAAAGAGGAAGACTCTCAACAAGATGTTGTGGCTAAAACACAGCAATAATTGTGAAGATGGCACAGGACCGGTCAGTATTTCGTTCGGTTGTACATAGGGTTGCTATGAGTCAGAATCAACTGGACAGCACCTAACAACAACACTGAATTTTGAATACTTTCTTCTATGACAACTGAATAGCCTTGGAAATTAATTATTTTGCTTAAAACATCATTATAGAGATGTATCTCATACTTTTCACAGTTTGTTTTGTTTTTTTTCTATCGATATTTACTAGCAGAAAGGCGTTTTGACAAAACCAATAAAGTACATGTGGTATATATATAAAAGATTGACAAGACCATATCAACTAAAAGAAGTAAAAGCAATTAAAAATGGAACCTCAAACAAATGAACTCAATATAATTTATTTAATTTTAAAAGGCCTTAGGACCAATTGCTTGGCAATGTGACCTTCGTTTATAAGAAGCCACAGAGCTATAGACTTAAGAATTTTCTTGCCTAAAATTAGTAGAATTGATAATAAGCACAGGTCACAACACATAAGAAAGCATAACCTATTTACACAAAGCAATGTATAAAGGAAAGTAATCTCAATAATCTAAGTGAATTTATTTAATCAGTGAATAAGTCTTGGGTAAACACCATTTATACTTTCTAAAAGTCACTAGTAAAATTCTGCACCAAAGAGGCCATTTTATAGAATAAAAGGTGGTGGGAGATGAAAAATCCTCTGAAACTTGAAGCACTTTAGAACTAGATATATAAATCTTGTGACTACCCTGAGAACTAGAATAAAAAAGAGAAAGTGAATCTTAAGAGATTTAAGAGAATTCATGGATGACTGACAAATAATGGGCTCTTAGAGAACTTGGGGAGATCTGCCTTATTTCACTAAATCCCCTTGTCACCCATTACTTGTTCCATGATCTCACTAGAGAAGAAAACCAGGTCCTAAATTAAGCTTTGGCTGTCAATGCCAGGGACAGAATATCAGACTGGATGGACCACTGATGTGATTAGTATGGCACTTCTTATGTGCAAAAAAAACCCCAAAAAAACCAACAATAAATACATAGCTGAGTCATTGACTAAACACCTGAAGATTTTTTCTAGGTATTTGTTTGGAATAGGCTGCAAATGCCATTAAGATTTAACTGAAATTATTTTGCAGTGGATTTTAATGGACTAGGGGGACAAAAGTTTAAGAAATATGAACTAAAATGAAAAGGGAAAAGAAAAATATTCTGTTTGTTTTTGCCTAATTTACGTGATAGGCCAGTCTAAAGTTTAGCATCAGTGTCTAAGGCATGGTAAGGCGTGGCACATTCTCTATCAGCCTTTCATGTAAAATAGGATCCCAAGGAGATGTGATTCAGCCCCAAAAATGCATATAACATGGTCTACTGAATTTATCTCAAATTAATCCTGCTTAAACAGAATAAAGGAAATTTAACATCAGAAATGAAAATTGAAATTTACATGATAAAGTCCACTAATGAGCCTATTTCTATTGAATATTTCAACCAAGCAAAAAATGGTCAGAATTGCCATCGATGTTTAGGAAGATATCTTTCCATCAGCCAGAATGCTATACCCCTTTTTGCAGTCCACAGACTGTCTGCAGAAAGTTGTATTGTCTGCTTTTGTTCCACAGAGTACAAAGTACCTATATTTTATTTGAATATTGAACTAAAGTAGATAATTCCATTTAAAGAATTTCTTCTTTACCTAGCAGTTTCCCATATCCTAGGGTCTTTATGGTCAAGAAAGAAAAATGGAACAACCTGCTAGATACCAAAGTGATTCAGTAATCATCATCATCCTCATCAAAACAGGGTCTTAAAGCTTGTTACTAACATTAACAACATCTGCTATCATTTATTGACTATTACTAAGCACAGAGTAAAACGGAGCTGATAATAAACCCGTTGCTGACAAGTCGATTCCAACTCATGGCAACCCCGTGTGTTTCAGAGTAGAACTGCACTCCATAGGATCGTCAATGACTGTGATCTTTAGGAAGTAGATCGCCAGGTCCTTCTTCCCAGGTGCCTCTGGGTAGATTTGAACCACGAACTTTTTGGTTAGTAGCCAAGGGCTTAACCATTTGCACCACCCAGAAGCTAATAATGGCATCTACTTAATGAGGCTGGTGTGTGGTTTAGAAGAGATAATGCATGTAAAGCACCTAAGTATAGTGCCTGGTATGTAGCAAAGAACTCAAAAGTGGTAGTTAGTACTGTTGTCTCATTTTATTCCTGACAGGAACTTCAAAGGTGAGAACACTGAGGCTTAGCATGATTGACTCACTCAAGTGACAGAGCAGACGCACAGTATTCCCCTTCACCACCACACCATACTCTCTGTCTATCCACATGGGTGGCTGATCAGAACAAAGGTTAAGTGTCCACTTGAGCTCCAGAGTCAATGCTGGTTTTAAACCTGGGCTCTACCTCTACTGTGAAACACTGAGCAAGTTATTTAAACCTCTCAGAATCTGTTTCCTCATCTCAAGGACCTACCTCAGAGGGTTACAGGCAGTCCCCAGGTTACGAAGGAGATTAGTTCCTAGCTATGCCTTTAAGTTGAACTTGTAGGGAAGTCAGAACAGGTACATATGTTTCTTATTTAGACTTACGTTAGTGCAAGGAAAGGCTCGAAGCTGTTTCAATGATTTAAGAGCTGCACGTGCAGCAAGTGAAGGAGATTGTGATCAAGAATTTGTTGTGAGTAGGGGTTGGAGTTGGTTCAATCCTTTCAAAGTGAGGGCAAATTTACATAACATTAAAGGGCAAGTACAAGTTGTTCCTAAGTCTGCTGTTCATAGTCCAGCGACTGCTTGTATTTTCAGTCTTAAATACTGGTGCATAGCAGAGCTCAATAATAATAGCATTTATTCATTCAGAAAACATTAACTGAGCTCCTATTAAGTGCTACACAACTGTTCTAAGTCAGAGTCCCCAAACTTGTCTGCATGCCAGAATCAGTTGAGGAACTTTCAAAAATTCCGAAGCCCAGGCCACACTCCAGACCAGTTACACCACAACCTCTGGGAGTTGGGCACAGGCATCAGTAGTTTGTGAAGCTCCCAGGGGATTCCAATACGTAGACGAGATTGGAAACCACTGTGTTTTAGGGTCTAGACTCAGCTACTTCCCCTCAAAGACTTCCTAGTTTATTGAGTCTACTTTCCCAAGTCTCACATTTGAAACCTCTTTCAGAGTCTTACTGTTATGGATTTGGCTCAGGTGCTCAGCAGCGATCCAGAAACTTGCTAACTTGTCCCCCAACTGCCTGGCCCTGCCTACATGCAAGCCCAGGTCTGGTATCACTCCCACACTCAGAATCACTGAATTAACTTCCTCTGGCTACCAATTCCTCAGCCTAGCCTTCAAGGCCCTACCCATCTACAAAAGACCCTGACCCATCTCTCCAGAACCCCTCTTCCCTACTCCTTTATGCAACTGATGACCCAAACTAATAGGATTCCTCATTTTCTTAGATACATCCCATGTCTTCCAATCTGCACGCAGGCTCATTCTTGGGGACAAAGAAAAAATTCTCAGAACTCTAGATATTCTGTCGTCAGATACTTAATAAAATTTTCCCCCATTTAAAATTATGTTCCTATAAACCACGGTAACCTTGGGAAATGTAGTTCCTTAAGGAGACTGGCCTACTTTTAATTTCACGATTTTGTATAATTTTCAGATTAAACACACAAAAAGTAATTCCTTTTAATTTGGCATTGATTAAGGGTAATGGGGAGCCCTGGTGGCACAATGGTTAACAGCTGGGCTGCTAACCAAAAGGTTGGCAGTTCAAATCCACTAGCCGATCCTTGGAAACCCTATGGGGACAGTTCTACTCTGTCCTACAGGGTCACTATGAGTCGGAACCGACTCAACAGCACATAACAACAACAACAAGGGTAATGGTTGTACAACTAATTAATGTAATTGATATCACTAGGCAGTACACCTGAAAAAGGTTGAATTGGCAAATGTTGTGATATATATACATTTTTACAAAAAAAAAAGAGAGCCACTGTTGAGGTTGCTTAGATACAGTCGAACACCAGATTTGTTTTCTTGGTTTGGACGTTCACTGTCATAGTTTTAAGGGACATCCCAATCAATTGGCCTAATACAGTTTCTCAGTACTTCCATTCTACCTCCCAGTTCATAAGGTAGTGCTTAGGGTCTTAAAAGCTAGCAAGTGGCCATCTAAGGTACAACCAATCTCCATTAACCTGGAGCAACAGAGGAAAAAGAAGAGTCAGGAATTGGAGGAGGAAACAGATTGCTGTCTGATTACCTCCAGGAATGACTGCTTCCTTTGCCATGAGACAAGAACTGGATGGTGCCCAACTATCATTACTGATCATTTTGATCAAAGGTTCTATAGAAGAATCTTGTTCAAAAGGGGGAAGAACGCAAAACAGAATTTCAAATTCTCAATGGAAGTCAGAGTTTCTGGGGCCACTGAGGCTAGATAAACCCCCAAAACTATCACCCTGAGATAATCTTTAAACTTTAAACCTTAAACCAAACCTATCCCCTGAAGTCTTCTTTGAACCAAACAACAACTTTATAAGTTAAGTACATCTACCTTGAGCATTGTGCTCTTTTAAAGAATTATCTATGTAAGATCAAATTGACAACAGCAACTCGAAAGGATAAATGAGAAGCTTGGGGAGCAGTGAATCTAAGTCAATGGTAGTAGAACAATTCAGACAAAGATGGTGAGAACGTCTGCACAACTTGAAGAATGTAATCAATGTCAATGAGTTCTACATGTAGAAATTGTTTAAAATTGTGTATGACTATATTTTCACCAAAATAAAAAAAAGTTTAATTAACAAAGAAAAAAAAAGGAATTCCTTTTACCGTAACTTAAGGAGTGGCTGCGTCACCCACTTCTTTAACTTCCGCTTCCCAAATGAAGTTTTAGTATGGTCTAAAACCCAAAGTAAACTTCCGTGGGTTTTCCTATCAGTCTAGAAAGATCAGAAAACAAGTTTCATTAACTACACAATTATATTTGTACCAAATGGCTAATTGTTCATGTGCCCTAATTATTCCATATACCCCAATTTAAATGTATTATAAATGCTTAAAGTGTGGCTCATCACAGGTGTTCATTCAATGCATGAGGAATGAATGAATACAAATACACACACAATAAAGTATTGATGTTTTGCACACAAAAGGGATAGTCTGTGTAGATTTTTGGTTAACAAAGAATAAATTATTCTTAAGCCTCTTTTGAAATACATGCTTATCCTAAGCATCTTAAAAACATATAATCTGTATACTTTCCTGTCTTGAAAAGTACAGTGTGGTGAAGATAATTTTTCTTTGGCAATTCAGACCTTCTACTATCTCAGAGCTACCATTTTAAAGACTGATGCTCTCACAGTAACAATGAACAAGCAGAAGGTACTGGAGATAGAGATGAACAATCACACTGCACTCTAGGAATTCACCCTAGAAGTGTTTTATTTTAGTCTGTTTTATTAAATCCCTAGTAAAAGTTTACTACGTATGCTTTACCACATAAAAGTTGAGCTCTAAAAAAGTTTACATGTAACTAGAAATTATAGTTAATTTTAACCGAGGTTTCCATATATTACAGAAAGCCTACTTAAAGGTTACTTTGAAACACAAAATAGCAGTGTCCATCTGAGTTGGGATTTTTGTTTTGAACTTTTTCCTTTTCCTTCAAATCAGTGAGCAAGTACTTACAGAAACTTCCTATGTGCTCAGTGCCGGGGACTTACATTCAAGTCTCTCAGGGGACTTACATTCAAGTTTGAGAGAAAAGACTCATAATTAGGACAGAACACCACCTGGCAGGAATCAGCTATCAAACAAGTGGCATAAGCTCCCCAAGCCTTAAGAGCTCAAAGCAGAGCACACGCAAAAGCGACAGTGGTCACCGAGGCTCCTCTGAGGATGGACAGGCAGAGCCGACTGATAATGGCAGACCATCAGCAATAGCACCACATGTGTTTGGGGCAAGAGCCCAACTGGCCTGACTGGAGTAAAGGGTCCCATGAGGAGGATCAAACCAAAACCAAACCCACTGCTTGTCAAGTCAATTCCAACTCATAACAACCCTATAGGACAGAGCAGAATTGCCCCATAGGGTTTCCAAGGCCATAAATCTTTAAGGAAGCAGACTGCCACATCTTCCTCCTGCGGAGCGGCTCGTAGGTTCGAACTACCAACCTTTCGGTTAGAAGTTGAGTGCTTAACCACTGTGCCACCAGTGGTTAAGAAGGGTGAGAAGGATAGTGGAGGGGAATCATTCTCCTGACATCATTCAAGAAGCAGGCTTAGACACAGGGAAAAGTGGGAGAGATACTGGATAACTCATTTTCTCAGACATATCCAATGTCCTAATATAAATTTGCTCTCCTTGGTACCCAACCCCCCCCATCATCCTTTTCCACTGCGCCATGAAAAGGAAGGCCAGAGGACTTCTGGCAAAATGGCGTTGTAGGCAGAAACACCACGCCATCCCTCCACAAGAAAAATCCAAAAAACTAAGCCGAACAGAGAAAACAACAATCCTGAAACCCTAAAACATCAAATGAAGATATAAAGAACTCAGTCAAGCACCAAATGGAGTGAGAAAACTAACAGAGAACGGACAGCGAGGACAGATTCATGCAGAGGTCCCCTAACAGCTAACGCAGCGTGGATCCGACATCTTGGACTCCTATCGGAGACCAGCAAACAGGGGGTACAAGAAAGCAGCTTCATGGAGCTTCCAGAGGGAGACAAAACAACTGGTAATTTGCAATATACTCTTTCCCACCCCCCACCCTTCTTCACCCCAAATTGGCCTCCTCTGCTTCCCGCGGACACAATCTCTTGTCCGAGAAGGACCAGCTGCTTGGATTCCACCCACCTGAACTGGCTGGCTCTCTGAGTGCCATTTGTTGGCTGCTGGTGTTGCTTTTTTCCGCTTCTTTTGATTTCTTCCTTACCTCTCACCACCTCCCCTTCCATTCACTCAAACACCTGGCTCCATGTGCCATCTTTGCTTCTTCCTGAGGTGCTGCGGAGCTCCAGTAATTTGTGATATACGCTTTCCCACCCCCTACCCTTCTTCACCCATACTTGGCCTCTTCTGTTTTCTGTGGACACAGTCTCTTGGCTGGGAAGCACCAGCTGCTTGGATTCCACCCACCCAAACGGGCCGGCTCTCTGAGTGCCATTTGTTGGCTGCTGGT
>NW_004443965.1:2079371-2123178 GCF_000243295.1 Trichechus manatus latirostris
GAGGTTGTTAACCATTGTCATAGGGCAATATGTGTACTAACTGTTAAATGAGAAACTATTTTGTTCTGTAAGCCTTCATATAAAGTGAGAATAGCAGCACAATTGGAAGAGCGTAGTCGATGTCACTGAA
The DNA here is from genome assembly GCF_000243295.1 of Trichechus manatus latirostris. NCBI lineage: Eukaryota > Metazoa > Chordata > Mammalia > Sirenia > Trichechidae > Trichechus > Trichechus manatus. The sequence goes on from NW_004443965.1 coordinate 2,079,502, forward strand.
CTGTGCATGTAGAAATTTTTGAAATGGTGTATCTTTGGCTATGTATATTTTAACCAGAAAAGAAAGGTCGAGAAGGGAGAGGGTTGACATGTTGTGGGGTTGTTGATCAATGTCATAAAACAATATGTGCACTACTGTTTCATGAGAAACTATTTGTTCTGTAATCCTTCACCTGAAGTACAGCAAAAAAGAAAAAAGAAAAGGAAGGTCAAAGCTGAAGTGCAAAGACAAACTAATGATGTTAATTCCCAACTTCTGTCTTCACAAGGGTCTAAGTCCTGAAGATGTAAGGAATTTCAAAGGGTATTTTGATTATAAATGGTATTGCCTTAGGAATTTGATTTCAGAACTGACTCCACTATAGTAGAATTTGAAAAGGGAGGATATGGCAGAAGGAAGGAGGGCCTGCAATCCCAGGGCTATGGCTGCAGATTCTGACCATGAGCTCGTCTTCACCTAAGAAATGTCCTTTTATTCCTACTGCTTGTTTCCTACCCCAGGAATGTACATAGATTTGATGACAGAGACCTGCAGGGAAGATTCTCAGCATCTGGGTAATGGAATGACAAGACAAAAACGTTACTGAACGAAAGTAAGTCTGACTCAAGTCTATACAGAGGATTGGAAGAGGGAGAAACTAAGTGAGGAAAACCAGTTGATAATATACAGATCAAGGAGTCAGGAGAATAAATTCAGCATTTAATTTGCAATGGTAATAAATATTTGTAAGAGCTTTAAACCATTTGATGCAGATCAAATGACTACTTAATCAAATGACTTGGAACTGCTTTTTATTTCTATGGCTTTATGTTACAATAATATCAGTTTACAATAATATCTCACATTTTCAAGTGATAATTTAATAAATGAAAGCAATAATTTTTAATGTCTCCATGATCTTCCTAATTCACCAATAAAGAGCAGATAAACACTGATAAAAGTTTGTGAAAAGAAATATTATGCATCTGAGTCAAAAACTGTATATCACAGTAACTTGTTTTATATGCTGGATAATGAAATAAGACTGCAGACATTTCAACAAAAAGTGAAAAGTATGTAGAGAAAATATAATCAAACAGAAAAAAAAAATCCACTCCATTTTAATTCTCAAAGATGTCTTTTCAAAGAAAACTTGCTTTGATGATATAGAAATTGTCAGATGGGCATGTCTTTCAATCATTAAAAAAGACAGCTCTATAGCTCCCAAAGACACTCCCAAAGAAGTATTTCAGTATATTTGATTCTCCAAAAATTGCGTGCTGCAGTTACCAAGTAACAAATATATGAAGACAATGCTTATCGTTATTTTCATCTGCACTACTAAGAACAGACTGTTACCTTACTCTGTTATTTTCAAAACCATTTTAAACCAACTAGACCTTATGTTTGCCTGACCTGATTCTGTAGGATTTCCAGATTCCTTAATGTTGTTCCATTAATTGTCATAAATTCCATTTCACTTGACAAGTGTTTAAAATTCCTGTAAAAGAATGAAATATAATCATCCATGATGTAAGTGCAGAAAGAAATAAAAAACTAATTTAGGCACTAGAAACATTCCAATAACATTATGACAAAAGTTAGCTCGTTAACAGGAAATCAAACCCAAAGAACAAAAGGTAAATTCATTAGGACACTGTCTTTCATTGATGCTGAGGCTGTTAAATAGATTAATGCGAGAGATGTTCCTGCACCAAGAAAAAGAACAAGGAAGGCAAGAAACAATACCAAAATTTTTTAAATATTTCCAGGAATAGAGCCAAACACAGTCTCTTATCATTGGCAGAGCACGGGTGGCATCTTCAGGAAAAAGCTATGCAATTAGCTGAAAAAATATGCCAAGATACTTTTAACTGTCCTCTTCATTCTTTGGCATGACATCATCTTGATAAGCACCTTAAAAGCTTTTATTCAACATTCTAACATGAGCAACAAATGTTATTTACTCTATAATTAACACACATTGAGGTGTTTAGTAGAGTATAAAACTGAAAAAAGTAGCAGAAATGATTTCCTTAAGCTCAGTTAAAGAATTCACATTCTCCTTATGCTCCTGTAACTATCACAAACTAGATACAAAGTTCAATAATTTTCAGGAGAGCTGAGAACTGAGACTGCAATATGACTAATAAATTTACGTACAATTCCCATTCTGACCTTATTATCTTTCATGTTAAAAAGTGTATCAGTCAATGCATTACTAATAAAATAATTCAACTCCCTTTATAAGCCAGTCCTTATACGTTTCTGTCAACACCACTTACAGACTTGATGGCTTATTTTTAAAGGCAAGAAAAATTATAGTAGGTCACTAAACTATTCGGAAGGAAATCATGAGTGTCTGGCTTACAAGTCTAACAGCACTTCTCATGGTTGTAATAAAATTTAAGTAAAATCCAGTTTTCCAACGCAGTTACAAAAACAAGTACTCATCCAGGAATCTAGAGGGCCTAAAATAGAGCCCAATGATCTAGTCCTCATTGAGAGATCCTTCTACATTTAGATGGCTCCCCCTAACTAAGGCCCAGGAGCCCTGAAAAAGAGAAATAATTTACTGTGTATTACAAATGTTGTCTAGTAACTGAACACTGTCCTTTAACAGCTGTAATTCATTTGTGACAGGTTTAACCTGGCTTCCAAAGGATGATAACTTGTTAAAGATTTTCAGAGGGAAGCAACTAGAACACAGATTGATAGCAGGTGTCTGTGGCCTGTTCTATCCCTCTTATAACACTTAATTTGCCTTGAATTATAGTAACTTATGTTCTTCTTCTACCCTTCTTAATTGATTTAAGCTCGTTGAAGGCAGGGGTTATTTAAGTCTTATTCTCTTGCAGCACCTTCAGGGCCTAGCAAAAATTGAGTGCTCAACAAATGCCTGCCATCTTCCTATAGAAAGCCAACAATTTTGGGTTTTGTTTTTTTCCTTTGAGTCATAAAGCCCAAGAAATGTCTGTGAAATATCCAGCTACGGTTATAAAATGTAAAATATAATTTTCAAGAGGTAAAAATCAAGCAGTGACTATAGGTGTTCACAGAGATTCATGGTCAAAGATTCAAGTTGGAAGGGCTGTGTCTTAGTTTCTCAATGCTGCTATAACAGAAATACCACAAGTGGGTGTCTTTAAAGAACAGCAATTTATTTTCTGACACTTTTGTTATTGCTGTTGTTAGTTGCCACTGAGTCAATTCCGAATCATGGCAACCCCTAGTGTGCAGAGTAGAACTGCACTCCAAAGGATTTTCAAAGCTGTGACCTTTAGGAAGTAGATTGCCAGGCCTTACTTCTGAGGTGCCTGTGAGTGGGTTTGAACTGCCAACCTTTCTGTTAAGTAGCCCAGTGCTTAACTACTTGAGTCCCCCCGGGGCACCTTCTCAGAGTTTAGGCTAGACCCCCAAATTTAGGGCACCGGCTCTAGGGGAGGGCTCTCTCTGTCCACTCTGGGGGAAGATCCTCGTCTCAGGTTCTCTAGCATTCTTCTCGGCATGCCCTGAGATCTCCCCATGGCACCTATCTTTCCTCCATTCTGCTTACTTGTCTTGTGTCTATGCTGCTCTTTTTATATCTTTAAAGTAATTAGGTTTAAGACACATCCTACACTGATATGGCCTCATTAACACAACAAGAAAAACCCATTCCCAAATGGGTGTAAGCATTAGGATTCCAATACATATTTTGGGGGGATACAATTCAATCTATAACAGGCTGATATCCTGGACTCGGAATCAATGTCTAATCAGTTACCCAAGTGTTTAGATATGAGTCTTCTACTACTCATGTGACTGAAAGTTAAGTTTAATCTATACTTTGGGGGTCATTAGTTAACAGTTGAGTACGCTAGTCAGACATACCCTTGAGGGGTGTTTAGGGAGCACAAGAAAGACAAGTTAAAAAACCATTATCTAGAGGTCTCTCCTAAAAGTATCTCAGCTAGCTGCCTTTATCTCTCACCAGTACCAGAGGTGTAAATCATTTTTCACTAGTGAAATAAGCAGCACTGAAGATTCGTGGACTATCCAGAAATACTGTTCAGTTGCCTACACTCTCACATGAACAGGGTATAATAATCTTGTAAGCCCAACAGGAATGTAAACCCTCAGAATAGTGCTTTATGTTTAGGATTCTGAAAGCATCCCCTGTTCCACCAATTATCCGAGGGTTTTGTCACCCAACTCCAACTAAAAGTGGAATCCTGCTCCTAACACAAGGTCATATGTGCCTCATGTGTACCTTTGAAGCAGGACTCTGTGAAAACACCAAAAAGACAGAGAGGAAATTTCATGGCATTTACCTCACTGTTTTTGTGCCTGTTTGCTATACGATGGCATAATCTGGTATAAAAACAAAACAAAACCAAATCCACTTCTGTCGAATCACAGAGAACCATAGGGTTTCCAAGGTTGTAAATGTCTACAAAAGCAAACTGCCACATCTTTCTTCTGCAGAGCTGCTGGTGGTTTTGAACCTTTCAGTTAGCAGTCCAGTGCTTTAACCACTGCACCACCAGGGCTCAGAGGAGGTGAAAGAAGAGGCCTAGACTCCTCACCTACATATACTTACTGGAGATTCCCACTATCTACAAAAAGAATGCAGTAACTGTGAATGTCCCAAGGATCTGAAATTAGCTCACACCACCGGATCTTTATAGAGGAAAAAGTATAAATTATTTTCTTAATTAGTAGTATTAATAATGTGTTGTTTTTTGTTTGTTTTACCGTTACAGAACAAGTTATCTAAATCTTAAATTAGATGCTGTGAGAAGGAGTTTCTATAAACTGATATCTTCATTGATTGTATTAAGATAAATCAACCACTGGATGATCTTAAATTGGATTGATTCCTATGGAACACTATTTATCAAGCAACTGTAAGAAGGACTAACTATGCTTTTGAATTTCTCATATTGTATGTTGCTGATAACATACTCTGGAGCTGGGCTCTTCCTTCCAAATACAAAAGAATATTTCTTCTGTCAGTGTTTATTTACATCAGGAATTATATACATTTCTCAACTAAGGGTTGCATCTGCCAGCATCCAGGGTATTCAACAGCATATGTTCACTAACCTGAAATACTCAGGCAATTCTAAATTATTTACCCTTGTGGAAGAAGCCAAATTCTATGTGCTTTCAAATGAACCTCATCAACAATGCCTGGCTAGAATACATGCTGTATGAAGCCGGATAGAAATAAGTGACAAGGGAAAATACCTCATTAATATTTCAGACACTGAAAATACAAAGAATGTCTTTTTCTCAAGTTTTATAATGGGAGGAAAATGTCCTTGCTGAAAGCTTGTCAGAGAAATTTAAGACTCTGTATCATTCTTACCCTCCTTTAAAAAAGGAAAAGCAATCTTACTGATTTAGAAAAAGGCAGTAAATGTGCGGGCCTTATTGGAAAGTTCAGCCCATTTACAAAGATTCCATTTAAATATTATTATTTTATTTAAATATTGAAATAAACATACAAAAAACCTACCACATTATACATGAAATCTATAGCTGAAAATAGTTTTCCCTATGTACAGTTCTCATTGCTCATTCACCATTTGTCCAACTTTTTGGAGGTTAATTTTATGAATTATACAATGTATTATACTACAAAACTTCAATTTTGTTTAGGTTCACTAATAATTGATTTATAATTGAAGAAAACAACTATGACTGCAAATTAGATACATTCTTAAGAATTTTCAAGCAGCCTGTGAAAACATTAAAAAGATGTACCTTTTAAAGAAGACACTTCTTTCTTTATATTCCTAAAGGCTGCCAATAGCATTAAAGAGGAAAACAGTAAAACAAGTGTGCCAGGGCACCCCAGGACCACTCACAAGTTCGATGATTTGCTAGAACGCACAGGACTCAGATATAGTTTTACTCATGGCTATAATTTTCTACAGTGAAAGGATACAAAGCAAAATCGGAAAAGGGAAACGGTGCATATGGCAAGGTGCAGAGGACAGCAGGCACAAGCTTCCAACCCCAGCCACCAGCTGTGACTTAACACATGTGAAATGTTGTCCACCAGGGAAGTTCTTTAGAGACTCAGTGCCCAGGGTTTTACTGGGGGCTGGTAGCACAGGCATGTACCAAAATTCCAGCTCCCAGAAAGAAAGTGGGTATTCAGCATAAACCATACTGTTTGAACAAACAATTTCGACACTGAGAGCCATCCTTATGGGGAATGGTAGGGACTCCTTCAAAATCCAAATTTCCAGATGCCAGTCAAGCGCCAGCCTTGCAAACAGGCCTTTCTAAGGATAGCAGTCTCGGGCCTGCTGTGTTAACTCTTTTCTAAACATCTCCCTTTTCAAAGTCTATTTCTCTTAAAGTATTATGTGTTATGTTTGTTTGCTTCTGTGTTCCTTCTAGTCTTCCTTCCAAACATGATCTTTTTCTTTAATTTTTAATTCTTTCTTAAATTCTACCACTTCATTTCAGAGTGTTTCTACTTCTCATTTATGTTGTTCTTTCACATCTAGTATCATTTTCTTAATGTCTTTTAGCTCATTTTGAAACAGTAGGTTATAGTTTTTATTGCATTTGTGGGCGTGTCTTTCTGGCACAAACTCATCTGTAAGGACGTTATTCTGCTCTTTATTCTTTTTTTTCTTATAATAATTTGTATGGGATTTGACTTTGATACAAGATCTTATCATCTGCGAATAGAGAGTTTTATTTCTTTCTTTCTAATCTGAATGTCTTTTATTTCATTTTCTTGCCTAACTGCCCAAGGTAGAACTTTCAGTACAATGTTGAATAGAAGTGGCAAGAGAAGACATTATTGTCTTGTTTCTAATCTTAGGAGGTAAGCATTCAGTCTTCATCATTAGCTATGATGCTAGCTGTGAGGTTTTCATAGATGTCCTTTATCAAATTAAGGAAGTTCCCTTCTAGTTTGTTCACTATTTTTATCATGATAGGGTGCCAAATTTTGTCAAATGCCTTTCCTGTCTATTCAGATGATCATGTAGTTTAGCCCTTTATTTTATTCATATGATGTATTACATTAATTGATTTTTAAATTGTTAAACCAAACCTATATTCCTGGTATAAATACTACTTATCATAATCTTTTTATATATTGCTAGATTTGGTTTGCTTGTATTTTGTTTTTGTTGTTGCTCTTTTTTTAATTGTTGTAAGAATATATATAACACAACAATTGCCAACTCAACAATTTTCAAACCTCTGCTCAAGTGTCACCTTCTCAGTGAAACCTTCCCTGCCCTCTCTATTTAAAACTACAACTCACCGACCTCACCTGATCTTTCCCATCCCCCTTCCTGGCTTTATTTTTCTCTACAGTAGCTATCACATTCTAACATGCTTCATTATTTATTTAGTAGTTTATTGTCTACACATCCCCACTAAAACATAAGTTCCATGACACATGTAATTTTTCACCAGTGTATCCCCCCAATGCCGGTAACAGTGCTTGGTATGTAGGAGACATTGAATAAATGAATAATAAATGAATGAAATCCAGAGCAAGATTTTCATTGTACTTTTGGCAACTATACAGGACTCCTGAATGGTAAAACCACGCTATTTTATTCACCTGGTCTTCTTCTCCTACTCTAATTTATATTTTTCCAAGTCCTGATTTTTGTCATGTTTCCTTTTTCTCATACAGAGTTCCTATAATCACCATAAATCCTCTGTAATCTGAAGCTTAGAAAAACAGTACACTGCTGCTACCTTGTTTGTGGACTAACTAATTTGTTTTATACATAATAATTATTTTCCATGGTATAAAGTAATTCAATTAAGCCATCATATCAACCCCACTCCCCAATTCTTTACGGGAAATTAGAAAGAAGGGAGGGGGGGACAGAGGGAGGGAGGAATCTTTCATCCTGTGAAGGTGGACTTGATTGTTTTGGAAATTGCTGAAAGCCCTTAAAATAGCTTATATATTAAATTTACTTTCACTAGTAAAAGTAATCACCACATATTCATGATCTGTTATCATAAGAGATTTTCTAAGGAAAAGATTTCGTAGTTCCCCTTTGGTAGATTTTCTCATTATTTCCTAAAATTTCCAAAGCCTATTTGAAGTTCCAACCAATCTTAAGAAAAGGCAAAATGGCAAAAGTACTCATTTCCAACAACAACCAAAAACGCCAATTCCTTTTGAATTTCATGAACTTAGGAGTTAGGCTACTCTGTCATAATAACACTCTAATATTTCTCACATTCTATGATACTATTTTGTTCTGGAACTAATCTATTCAACTTCTCAAAACAAACTTGGAACCTCAAAATTTGCCTTATTTAATAAAACCTCACTTAACAAATCCTTAAGAACAATTCTGAAATGGAATCTTTTAAAACAACTTAAAATTTTATTGTAAAGGCAAAAAAAAAAACCTTTAAATAAATGCATATTAAGATTTATATGGACTATTCATTAACTTAGTTTTGTAAAAGGATTTCCTAAACAAGACAACTCAAGTTAAACATACTTTTCTTCCCCTGATAACACAGCTCTTGAAGTAAAAGTTCAAAAGTTTATCAGCATACGATTATAAATTAATCCAACTGAATGTTTAATAAACATAGGAGAACTCATTCATGTTTTCTAAAGTAATTGCCTTGGGATGTTACATTCTTTTTCCAATACAAGAAGTGTAGAATTACTCTTTTGGAATTATCTTCAGAGTCTATTTACATGCTATCCATAAAAACATCATCAATCACATTCCATATTTAAGTAAAGCAATAGTACCAGTTATATCACCATCTTTATTCACTAACCTTGGCTCCCAATGACATTTTGACTACTTAAAAAAAAAAAATCAAGTCCATCTTACAGGATGAAGAACTCCTTTTTTCATTCATTTTTCCTGTTTTTGCTGACTGCCTACTAAGTGCTGGGCATATGCTGGGTGCTGAAAATAAATAAAACATGAGGACCTGAAGCTAGGGCAGAAGTTCTTTGGGATGGAGAAGGGACTAGCCTACAGGCAGATCAGACACATACTAAGGCACCAGCAGAGTCAGTTCCCCGAGCACCGTCCAACACCACCACCAAACACAAGGGGAAAAAGTTCACCCTCAGTTAACTTATTGAGAAGTTTGCCTTCAGGTAATTTAAAAATAAGCTATAAATTTATATATATACGTATATGCACGCGTGTGTGTGTGTGTGTGTGTGTGGTGTGAGGGTGTATATATACATACACACACATACATATATATGTTTTACTATTTAGTATTATTTTTACTTTGAATTAATAAGAAAAAGACACAATCATCTTTTTGAGGCCCAAATTCATCTACCTCTAAAAACATCAGAGTCTGATTTAAAAAAAAAAAAGCTAATTCCTTTGTCAAATATTAATACTTCTTTGATTGGTGGGGTAGACACAGGCAGAAAACATAAATCTTAATGGGGAAGCTATTATTCACTAATTCCAGTGTGGGGATATATGCCATTTAAACATGGCTGCACTATTGACAACTGCAGCCCCCACGGGCCTCTATGTTGTATACGACATGTTGGAGACTTGTCAGCGATAAGTAAGAGATTAGGCATGACTTGCTTTCCCAAACCTATTGTCCTGTTACTGATTGGCTTGTTTACCTGAATTCCTTCTCCCTTGCCCGAAACTTATTGTTACTCACCCAAAGCCCATTGTTCTGTTATTTGCTTCACTGCTTGCTGTATTGACTATAAATAAACTCCCGGGACTGGAGCCGGGGGTCGACCCCTCAGAGTGACCCTCCTTGGCCCCACTTTTGTGTAAGAGTTGTGTTTGGCTACTGTCTTCACGGCCCCGACAACCGTTGCCGCTGCGACATTCCAGTTCACTGAGTTAGAAGCTCCTTGTTGTGCCCAGTCAAATGGTAGGTAGCTGGTCTCCTTTTCTTTATGAGATTCAACACAATCAACCATACAGACCCATCTATGTAATGGAGTAGTTCTGTTAATGGAGCTTAAGGTACAATTCAATGAGCTACAATGCCAGGCTGCCATTTTTTTAAAGAAAATATTTCAGACATATTAAAACATACATAGATTAATATAGCACCCAGGTTAAAAAATAAATTCCCCTTTCATTCCCCCACTGATCTCTACTGCTTCCTCTCCCTTAACATTGGAGAGGAGAAACCATTCTTCTGAATTTATTATTTGTCATTCCCATGCATGTCTTTATACTATCACTATGTATGTATGTATTCTTAACAGATAAATAGCACTGTTTTACATATTTCTAACTCTGTATAATGGTATGTACACTGTACATACATAAAATGGTATGTAATTCAGCAACCTGATTTTTGGCTCAATATATTGTAAATAAAATTTTTAATATTGATATGTGTAGCTCTAGTTCATTCACATTTGTTGTTGCATAACATTCAATTGTGTGAATATAACATAACGAATTCACTCATGTTAAAGAACATTTAGATTGCTTTTTAAAAGGACAAAACTATTTGCAGAGAGATGGTATTCTATTCCATCCTGAATACCACATAGTAGAACACTCGCCAAAGACATTACAAAAAGATTCCCAAGTGCCTGCCTTTCTTTGATTCTCCTCAACAAGCTCACCTAGGAACACCTCTTTGCTCCCCAATTCATATTCTGCCATATAACTGAGCCAGCTCCTATCTGTCTACCTACTTCTGTAGAATGGGAAGTAGCTTACTTAGCTAGAATCACTATGTTGTTGTTGTTAGGTGCCATCGAGTCAATTTCAACTCACAGTGACCCCATGTGACAGAGTAGAACTGCCCCATAGGGTTTTCTTGGCTGAAACCTTCACAGAAGTAGATCACCAGGTCTTTTCTCCTGCAGAGTCATTGGGAGGGTCTGAACCACCAACCTTCTGGTTAGTAGCCAAGCGCTTAACCATTGTGCCGCCAGGGCTCCTTACAATCAATATAATGGAAGGTAACTCTTGACAGAGCCAACGACAAGAGGCTGGGAAGGTAAAATTAAAAAGGGCAACAAAATTATCAGCTGCCTTTTTTTTTTTTTTTTAATTATTCTACTTATTATTAAACTAGTATTTTTCCAGAATGCTACTGTCCACTTTTAAACCTTAGAATATCTACAAAGCTAATCGCTCTTTTAAAAAGCTGTCTACATTAGGCAGCTGGTCCCTTTACCTCCAACTTCTCGGTCTATAAAATAAGAACTGAAATCAAAATAAGAAAGGTGATGAAATTTTATAAATGTTTTTTACTACTACTTCTTAATCCAGTTAGTATAAAGCACCGTATTGCAGTCAAAGATATAATAGATCAAATAGTTATCATGAATATAAATTATGTGATAGGATTCTTAAGGATTCTATTAATATTATTAAATTAATCAATATTTTTAATACCCCTCAGTAATACTACCAAATAGTTCCTCCTTGCCCCCAACAAGGTATTCTAGCAACAGCAGGTAAACTTTTCTGAGTATAGTAGTTATCAAACTCAACTTAAGAAATATTATTACCATAAACCCTTTATTTTTTAATTTTTTAATGTTTGTGAAAACCCTTACTTGGGCTTGGAGAGTATCTTTTCCAAGTTAAATTCTTTGAGGTATCTTATTACGGCAGCCAAAGAGCAAATGACAGGCCTCTCCAGGTTCATAATGCCAGAAAAATTTTGAGAACCTAAAAAAGAGTACACCTTCGTTAAAACAAATTTTAAGTTGAACAAAATTTATCTTATGATTAACCAAATAATAGTTTAGAAAATGCCTCCTAAAGTTGCCCTGCGAGAAAATGTATAAGATACCTAGGACATGAGAAAAAGGGCACTGTCTGATGGTGAAATGAATCTCTTTGGAAAGCAATATAGCAAACTTTTTCAAAATTTAAATGTTCATCCTCTTTAACACAGAAATACCCCAACATGCATGTCAAAAATACATATATAAGCAGTTACACTGAAAAATTTTTTGCGAAGATTTTTTTACTAGAAAAATCTAGTAACAAACTACAGACGACATAAATGAACATCAAAAAAAAAACTTTAAAAATTTTTGGTAAATCCATTTTACAATGCAGCTACTGAAAGAAATGACTTACAGCTATCCATACTGATACAGAAACCTATCTATAATATATTGTTGAGTGAAGAAATCCATTCTCATCTCACTGGGAACACTGCAATAGCTTTCCATCTTTTCTCCCTGCTTCATCCTTGCTCCTGATAGAATATTCTTAATAGAGCAATCATAAGGATCCTTTTAAAAATGTACATAGATCATGTCACTCCTCTGCTCAAAATTCTCCAAAATCCCCAATCCACTGACAGTGGAAGCCAAAGTCCTTACAGTGGACTATAAGGCCCTATACGATCTGCCTCCTGTCTCCTCCTTACCTCTGACCTCACCCCTAATATTCTCCCCCTCAGTCACTCTGCTCCAGCACACAGCCTCCTTGCTGTTCCTTAAACACGCCAGGCACACTTTTACATAAGAGACTTTGTATTTACTGTTCTCTCTGCCTAAAACACTGTTCCTCCACACGTCTATATGGCTTTTCCCCTTAACTCCTTCAAACCTTTGTTCAGGGCCATTTCTCAATGAGGCCTTTCTTCATCACCCTGTTTAAAAGTGCAACCCCTTTCACAGCACTTATCATCTTCTAACACACTGTGTAACTTATTCCTTTTATTGACTTAACATTAGCTGGGCTGGCAGGAATGAGAAATACGGGCCAAATCAACTATTGATGCATGGTAGAGGGAACGTGAGTTAGACAAACAACAGCTACTCAGTTATACCCTGACACTAACGTTCTGGTATTTTATTTCTGGCAACCAACCTTTAAAAACACTAGCCTTCAACAGAACATTTATCCAAGCATTCTATAAAACTGTGAGGATAGTAACGAGCCATCTTTAAGAGAAGCAAAAAGGAAGGTTGGTGAATAACCAACTCTTCCTTACACTCCAATGAAGATGTCAACACCATGAAGTTGCTAAAAGATCACAATTACAAAGGAAGAAGCTTCGGTGATATTACTGATGAGTGCAAGAACAGTGAACTCTTCCTTCTACCTCCTGCAATTATTTATTGGTAATGACTTATTGTCGTCAGCTGCCGTGGAGCCCACCCACGACGGAATGAAATGCTGCCTCGTCCTGCAGCATTCCTGTGATCAGCTGTGGATCCTCTGTTGTGATGCATACGGTTTTCATTGGCTGATATTCAGTAGACCGCCAAGCCTTTCTTCTTAGTCCATTTTATTCTGGAAACTCCACTGAAACCTGTTCAGCATCAAAGCAACACACAAACTTCCACTGATAGACAAGTCGCGGCTGCAAATGAGGTGCACTGGCTGGGAATGGACCCAGGTCTCCCGTGTGGAAACAAAGATTCTACCACGGAACCAACAACCTCCGGTAACAACCAAACAGCCTAGTTTTTAATTAGAATGAAAGTGAGGCTCACACCTTTATCCAAATCTAACTCAGTTAAATTTGAGGTCATATGGATAACATGTACAAAATATTTACCTTTGACGTCAACTATATCGTTTGCATAAAAATCTATAACCACCTGGAAAGCATAGCTGTATTCAAAATAAATGTTATCCATCCTTTCAACTCGAATTCTGTCATCCCGGACACTGAAAGAGGAAAATGAAAATTTCAAATGTTAAAAATCTGGAAGTATCTGCATTTAGGCCTTGCTTTGACCAAAAGAAAAGAAAGAAAATAGGCATATTCCTTATTCTCTCCCAAGATGGAAAAAAAGAGACAGAGAAAGAGATTTAAAGTTTTTCTGCTAAAAAGCCCCATTTCATAAAATAGTAAAATCCTTAATTTATTCTACTGGCAGTCTGTATCACTTTTGTTGTTGTTATTTGCCATTGATTCAGCTTCAACTCATAGCAATGCTATCTACAACAGAACAAAACACCGCCTGGTCCTGCGTCTCCTCACAATTGTTGCTATGTTTGACTTGAGTGCCTTCCAACCTAAAAGGTTCATCTTCCAGCACTGTATCAGACAATGTTCCACTGCTATCCATAAGGTTTTCACTGGATAACTTTTTTCAGAAGTAGACTGTCAAATGATGTACTGCATTGGGTAAATCTGTTACAAAAGACTTTAAAGTGTTAAAAAGCAAAATGTCACTTCGAGGACTACGGTGCTCCTCATTCAAGCCACAGTATTTTCAATTGCCTCATATGCGTGTGAAAGCTAGACAATGAACAAGGAAGACTGAAGAAAAATTGATGCCTTTGAATTATGGTGTTGCCAGAGAATACTGAATATACCATGGACTGCCAGAAGAACGAACAGATCTGTCTTAGAAAAAGTACAGCCAGAATGCTCTTTAGAGGCAAGGATGGCAAGACTTCATCCACTTACTTTGGACATGTTATCATGAGGGACTAGTCCCTGGAGAAGGACATCATGTTTGATAAACAGAGGTTCAGTGAAAAGAAGAAGACCCTCAGTGAGATGGACTGACATAGTGGCTGCACTAATGGGTTCAAACATAGCAACGATTGTGAGAATAGCACAGGACTGGGCAGCATTTTGTTCTGTTCTACATAGGGTTGCTATGGGTAGGCACCGACTTGATGGCACCTAACATCAGCAACATATAAAGTTACCTTAATGCATAAACAAAACAATTATTTTCCATGCTGAGTAGTGCATTTTCTGCTTTGCTTGTATCCCCAGTCCCTCTTTCATTATCACCAACTCATGTTAACTGCCTATCATGAAACCTTCTGTATATTTTCATACTCATATGATCATATACACAAGTATATATTACATACATGCATACTCATACATGCCTATGGGAGACTGTCACTGTTTTATTAAAATAGATAACTTCATAAAAAACTTTTCTGCATATTGTTTTCTTCCTTAAGCAATAACTCTTGGAAATCCCTCCATATAAAGTGACTCATTCTTTTTAATGGCTGAAAAATAGGTCATAGGATGTAAACGTCCTAAGTTATTCAACCATTTCTTTATCGTTGGACATCACTTGGTTTCTAGGTTCTACAAACAAAATTGCAATTAACTGCTTAATACACTCACTTCTTACTTATTGACATAATTAGATTCCAAAGATGAGGTCATTACATGAAAATCAATATTATGCAAAAATGGAGGGTGACCACATCAGATCACAAAATGGAAGATGACTACATCATTACATAACTGCCAAATAACATCACTACATAACTGACAAACTACTGAGAATCATGGCTGTTATGGACATGGCTCTGTCCCCCAAAAATGTGTGTCAACTGGGCTAGCCCATGATTCCCAGTATTGTATGGTTGTCTTCCATTTTGTGACCTGGTATAATTTTCCTATGTGTTGTAAATCCTAATCTCTATGATGTTAATGAGGCAGGATCAGAGGCAGTTGCATTAATGAGTTAGGACACAATCTACAGGATTAAGTTCTATTTTGAGTCAATCTCTTTTGATAAAAGAGAGAAGCAGACAGAAGGACCTCATGCCACCAAGAAAGAAGTGCTGAGAGCAGAGTGCGTCCTTTGGACGCGGGTTTCTGTACTGAGAAACCGCTAGACAAGGGGAAGATTAATGACAAGGATCTTCCCCCAGAGCCAACAGAGAGAGAAAGGCTTCCCTGGAGCTGGCACCCTGAATTTGGACTTCTAGCCTCCTAAACTGTGGGAGAATAACCTTGTTTGTTAAAGCCATCCATTTGTGTTATTTCTAGATAACTAATACAATAGCCTAGCCAAGTTGACACATAACCTTAATCATCATAGACAGTGTTACTCCACCTCGCACCTCAGTGTTAGTTTCTGCCAGACATACATCGTTCATGTGCAAAATAGCTGCATAGTAGATTTTTTACTATTGTCATGAATGTGAAACGTTGGATAACAAGATAGTCGATAAGTGAGGAAGAGGTACAGATACATCTTTACATACTAGTACTTTCATTTTTGGTTAGCTCTCGACTGTAACCAAAAGGCCAGCAGTTCGAATCTACCAGCTGCTCCATGGGAAAAAGATGTGGCTCTCTGCTTCCAGAAAGATTTACAGCCTTTAACGATGTAGAACAAAACTCTAACTCACAAAAAAAGACCAGATTTACTGGCCTGACAGACTGGAGAAACCCCGAGAGTATGGCCCCCAGACACCCTTTTAGCTCAGCGGTGAAGTCATTCCCGAGGTTCACCGTTCAGCCAGGGACTGGGCAGCCCCATAAAACAAAACAGGACTAATGAAGCACAGCAGTCCAGGGACAAGGACTAGAAGGCAGGAGGGGACAGGCAAGCCGGGGATAGGGAACCCAAGGTTGAGAAGGAACAGTGTTGACATGTCGTGGGGTTGTTAACCATTGTCATAGGGTAATATGTGTACTGTTTATACTATTTGTTCTGTAAACCTTCATCTAAGGTACAAAAAAAAAAAAAAAGAATTATCTGTGTGAGATCAAATTGACAACAGCAACTCAAAAGGTTTGATGGGAAGCCTAGGGGGCAGTGAGTTGAAGATAATGGTGATGGGACGATTTGGAAAAGGATAGTGAGAATAGCAGCACATCTGGAAGAACATAAGTGATGTCACTGAATTGTACATGTAAAAACTTTTGAAATGGTGTAACTTTGGCTATGTATATTTTCACCAAAAAAAAGGTTGAGAATTTAGAGGGTTAATATGTTGTGGGGTTGTTAACCAATGTCATAAAACAACATGTGTACTAGTGTTTCATGAGAAACTATTTGTTCTGTAAGCCTTCACCTGAAGTACAATAAAATATAAAAAAAGAAAAATTTGCCCTATTGTGTCTGACTTATTTCAGTCAGCATAATGTTTTCATGGTTCATCCATGTGGTAGCATTTATCAGAATTTCATTTCTCTTTATGGCTGAACAACATTCCATTGTACGGTGTCTTAGTTTCCCAGGGCTGCCACAGCAAAATACTACAAGTTGATGGCTTTAAAGAACAGAAACGTATTGTCTCACAGTTCTGGAGGCTCAAAGTCCAAATCAGGGTATTGGCCATGTCAGCTCCTTCTGAGGCTCTGAGACAGAAACTGTTCCATTCCTCTCTCTTAGCTTCTAACTGCCGACAATCCTTGGCATTCCTAGGCTTGTAGATTCACCTGTCTCCAACATCATGTGGGCATCCTCCTCTGTATAACTTTCTCCATGTCTATTCTTTCATTTTATAAAACACCAATCAAGAGGAATTAGGATTAGCACCCACACTACTTCGGTATGACCTCGTTTAACTTAACAGAAGCTTTATGGGAGGCTTCTGCGGTATTTATAATGTTCTATATATCTTGACCTAGATGCTGTTTATATAGATGTGTTTACTTTCTGAAGATTCGCTGAGTTGTAAATTTGTGATTTGTGTACTTTTCTGTATGTTTGATAGACTTCAAGAAGCTTACGTAAAAAGATAACTGCTATCTAAATTAGATAAAAAGTAGATCAATGTAACAATTCAAAAAGAAAAAAAACTATTTTAGAGCACTTAAAAAAAGTCATTTTTGTCTTTTAAGAATCCACCTTTAGCTCCTCCTGTAGATCAGAACTAAAACATGCAGAGAAATTTTCCCTAATAAAATTTGCCATTTAATAAGGAAATAAATATAGCAGCTAGGAGATAGTGGTTCGGTGGGGAAAACAATTAGCATTTTTCATTAATCAACATGATTCTGAAAGACAGTCTGCATAATGCTTTTAAACAGGCAGACATTTCTACAGAAAATTCTCATTTCCACAGAAAGCTGAAGGCAAGGAAATCAGAGATACATTATTATAATGAATAATAATGATAACATTTTAAATTATTCAACAGACATTTATGGAGCATCTACTATGTGTTACTTCCTCAAGCCCCTACACCACATTGCTGTCAGAGAGACAGAACTAAGAGTGACAACACTGTACTTTCTCTAACTCCTTCGATGGCTCTCCATTCTCAACTATTAACAGCGAAAGTTTTCCACATAACATACTCAGTATTCTCTACCAAAACGGATAAAAACTCCTGTCCTCACAGAACTTATATTCTAGTAGGCTAAACAGAAAATAAGTAAATAAATTTTTTTCTTTTTTTTTTTTTAAGGTGGTGATCTAGCCCCTGTTACTTCTCTAACTTTATTGCCTACTAACTCTCACCTTCACTGCTTCTGCTGTAGCCACACTGGCCTTTATGCCGTTTCTCGAACACCACAAGTAAGGTCTCACCTCAGTGCCTTTGTATTTACTTTCCCTCTACCCTAAACACTCTTTCCTAGTAAGCCACATG
The DNA here is from genome assembly GCF_000243295.1 of Trichechus manatus latirostris. NCBI lineage: Eukaryota > Metazoa > Chordata > Mammalia > Sirenia > Trichechidae > Trichechus > Trichechus manatus. Next base: position 2,097,741 of record NW_004443965.1, read on the forward strand.
GCTTGTGCCCTCACCTCCTTCAGGTCTTCATTCAAAAGCTACCTTTTTTGAGATATTCCCTGATCACCCATGTAAGACAGCTTTCCTCATTAGTATATAAGATCTGTGAGGATAAGGACTTTTGTCCATTTTATTTCTGCTGGACCCAATCCCCTAGAGGTAGGCGGTATTATCCTCACTTTAAGAATTAGCAAATTGAGCTTTGAGAAATTAAGTACTATGCCAAAAGTCACAGAGAGATAATGGGTTAATAGATATTCAAACCCAGTGTACCTAGCTCCAAAAGCTTTATTTTTTCTACTACAAGACTGCACAGGCATAAGCTGATTCAGGAAGAAATCTAAGAAGGATTTTCTCCCATCTGTGATGCTGAAAGGATTTTTATACCTTAATCCACTGGAGAGAGAGTATCAGACTAACTACTGCAAATCTATTATCAGTTTTTATCTTCTTGTAGACTCCTTTAATACCTGAATTTTGAGAAGCCAGCAGTAAAGTTATTGTTTAGCAACTCAAAAAGCAATGAATGACCTTACATGAAAACCACAATGTTTTTATACAAGTTCCTACAGTGAACACAAGAAGTGGCTGGTTACTCAATTACTGTTCTAATTAATGTTTTGTTGGATAAGCAGTTAAGAATTTACACACCCATTAAATTCGATAAAAATGGACTTGTCAGTTATCCTAGAGGCTCTCACAGAGGCATTACAAGAATGTTTAATTCATCGTCCAGCAATCTGTATATTAAACACCCTCATGAAAAAAATCTTTTCACAAACTGGTTAGTTATAAAATCTCTTATCTGTTTTCCTGGAATTCTTAATTAAAGAAGGTCTATGTGGTAAATTCAAATCAATGTATCTTTGAAACAAAAAAATTCTACTTGTAAAACTGTAGACATAATGAGCAGTATCCAAGGGGAATTTTGTCAAACTAGGTTTTAGTAATTTCTACTTTAAACATAGAACTGTCAATCTTGATGTTATGAATTGTGTCCCCCCAAAAATATGTGTTGCAAATCCTACTGAGTATACTTGTGGATGTAATCCCATTTGGGAATAGGGTTTTCTTTGTTACGTTAATGAGGCCATATCAGTGTCGCATGTGTCTTAAACCAACCACCTTTGAGATATAAAACAAGCAGATTAGGCACAGAGAAGCAAGCAGAAATGGAGGCGGACAGATGCCACACCACATGAAGATCGCCAAGGAACCAAGAACCCAGGAACAGAAGCTGAAAAGAAACAAGGACCTTTCCCCAGAGCCAACAGAGAGAGAGCATTCCTCTAGAGCTGGCAGCCTGAATTCGGACTTCTAGCGTCCTAAACTGTGAGAAAATAAATTTCTGTTTATTAAAGTTACCCACTTACGGTATTTCTTTTACAGCAGCGCTAAATAACTAAGACACTTGTTTTCCTCAAACTGTAGTCTGTGGAATACCAGCATCAGAATCACCTGCAATGTACAATAAAAGCACATATTCCACATTCCAAATGTGTGCAGTCGGGCAGGGTGCCTCCATTTTGTTACAAGTTTCCCAGGGTGATTCACAGGTAAACTACAGACTGAGAACAGGAAAAATTCTGGCAGCCACAGGACCAGAGTACAAAGTAGAAACATAAATGTAAATCTCAAAGATATGCATCCAATGATAAGTCTATATATTTCAGCTGCTCTTAGAAGCGGGCAGTAAATAAAAAATTCTAAGAAAGTATCTACATATAATTGACATGGGTCTAAAAAATTATGAAAACATATTCCCTTTACCACCCTCTGCAGAGGCTGAACAGAGGCTGTCCTCTTCAGGGTGGCAATTCCCATTCTACGCTTGATGGGAAGACTAACATCAAGATACAGGTCTCAGTCATTAAACATGGTAAGCCAAGCTAGGTTGTTTTAAATTAAAATTTCTAATTAAAAAAAGAATCTTTTCCATATGTAATATATTTCCCTGTTGCCAAATACATTGTTCCTGAAAAATTAAATGGTGATAAAACTCTCTCTCAATTACTACGAAGCCCCCACTAAAACAAGGGAACTTGAGACTCAACAATACCTTCTAATGTCAATTTGGACATAAAATTGGTGACTCCCTGGTGTTAAATAACAGATCATCTACAGAGATTCTGAACTAACGTTCAATTATGAACAAACAAATGTCAATTTACCAATTTTATGATCTGTGATGACTTTAGAAACTGTAATTTTCATAGACAAAAAGAGCCTTGTTACAGGCTGACCACCTACTCTGGGAAAACTCACAGGGCCTCTCCTGACAGTGCACATACTGATAAAAATAATATTGATTGAGTTCCAACCTTCCTAGCTGAGTGATTAATTCTCTCCTCTGGAGATAGAATTTAATAGAATTCTACATTAAATTAGATAGCAAATGTGACACAGTTACAATGTCTCTATATTAGAATTAGCATGAAATTACTGATTTTATCATTGCTCATTGTCGGAAACTATTCGCCTCTCATAGACTACGGGCATTATATAAAATTATAAAGACAACCAACAGTACAAAATATCAGAATAACCACAGAAAAACAGCAAAGGAGACAGACCACATAATAAAAGATTTTTTTAAAGGTACACAAATAGAAAACAGAAAAAAAAAAACAGACCAAACTAAGATAAAACATTTCTAACATATTAACAAATGCAAATGGGCAAACTCATCTATTAAAAGAAAATGATGCTCAGACTGGATTACAAAGCAAAACAAAAAACACTATGCTACAAACTGAAGGCATAACTTTAAAAATCGTAATTCAGAAATCAAGATAAAAGGATGGCTGAAAAAACTGTGTAGATGAATATATCAGGCAGATGAACTAAAAAGGAAGCATGGGGAACCCTTATCCATTGCTGGTGGGAATGCAAAATGGTACAACTATTGTGGAAAACAGTGTGGTGGTTCCTCAAAAAACTAAAAATAGAACTACCATATGACCTAGAAATTCCACTCCTAGGTATATACCCACAAAATTTGAAAGCAGAACTCAAACTGTGACTTGCACACCAATGTTCACTGCAGCACTATTTGCAATAGCCAAAAGGTGAAAACAACCTAAATGTCTGGTAACAGATGAATGGATACACAAAACGTGGTACATACATACAATGGAATACTACTCAGCCAGTAGGAGAAACGAAATCTTGATAACATGCTACAATATGGACAGAGATTGAAGATAATACACTGAGCGGAATAAGCCAATCACAAAAGGACAAATATTAGATGATCTCACTTATATAAAAAGACAAGAAAAGGCAAATGTATAGAGAACAAAGTTTATTAGTGGTTACCAGAGGCAGGAGGAAGGGGAAGGTGGGGGGCTTGATGGTGATAGAAATATTGCATTGATTAAGGGCAGGATTGCATAGCTGATTATTTTAACTGCTGTCAATAAGTAGTACACTTGAAAACAGCTGAATTGGCAGAAGTCGTGTGATAGATATACTTACAATGACAAAAAAAAAATTAAAAAAAAGCAGCTGCTGAGGCTGCTTGTGCACAACCAAAAACCTCATGGTATTTGGTTACTTGGTTTGAAGGTTTAGGGTCATGGTTTCATGGGACATCCCAGTTAACTAGCCTAATAACATGTTTAGCACTTCTATTCTACCTCCTAGTTCATTAAGTAGTACCTGGGGTCTTAAAAGCTTGCAAGCAGCTTGCAAAGTATAACAACAATTGGTCTCTATTCACCTGCAGCAACAGAGGAAGGAGAGTCTGGAATAGGAGGAGGATATGGAATGTGTGGCTAATTGTCTCCATGAACCACTGCCTCCTTTGCCATGAGATCAGAAGAACTGGACGGTGCATGGCTACTGTCTTAGTTATCGAGTGCTGCTATGACAGAAATACCATAAGTGGATGGCTTTAAAAAACAGAATTTATTCTCTCACAGTTTAGGAGGCTAGAAGTCCAAATTCAGGGTGCCAGCTCCAGAGGAAGGCTTTCTCTCTCTGTTCACTCTGGGGGAACGTCCCTGTCATCAACCTTCTCTTGGTCTAGGAAAATTCTCAGTGCAGGGACCCCAGGTCCAACAGACACACTCCACTCCTGGCTCTACCTGCTTGGTGGTAATGAGGTCCCTCTCCTCTCTGCTCACTTCTGTGTTTTATATCTCAAAGGAGACTAACTCAAGACAACCTAATCCTACAGATTGTGTCCTGCCTCATTAACATAACTGCTTCCAATTTTGCCTCATTAACATTATAGAGGTTAGGATTTACAATACATAGGAAAATTACATCAGATAACAAAATGGAGGACAACCACACAATATTGGAAATCATGGCCTAGCCAAGTTGGCACACATTTTGGGGGGATATGATTTAATCCATAACAGCTACCATTACTGAACATTTTGATCAAAGATTCTACAGAAGAATCCTGATCAAAAGGGGGAAAAATGCAGAATGGAATTTAAAATTCCCATGGACTCCAGACTTTCTGGAGCTATGGAAGCTGGATGAACCCCTGAAACTACTGCTCTGAGATAATCTTTAAACCTTAAACCAAAAATATCCCCGACTTCTTTTTTTTGCTTTAATTTTTTATTGTTGAGGTTTACATTTCAAGTTAGTCTCCCATACAAAAATTTATACATAGTTATGTGACCCTAACTGCTCTCCCTTTATTGTGACAGCACACTCCTCCTTTCTACCAGATTCCCCATGTCCATTCAACAAGCTCCTAATCCTCTCTGCCTTCCCATCTCACCTCTGGACAGAAACTGCCCGTTTAGTCTCTTGTATCTACTTGAGCTAAGAGGCACACTCCTCACGGGTATCACTTTATGTCCCACTGGCCAGTCCAATCCCTGTCTGAAGAGTCGGCCTCGGAAACTGTTTTAGTTCTGGGCTGAAAGAGAATCGGGGACCGTGCTTTCCAGGGTTCCTCCAGTCTCAGTCAGACCATTAAGTCTGGTCTTCTTACTAGAATTTGAGTTCTGCACCCCACCTTTCTCCTGCTCCATCAGGGGCTCCGCTGTGTTCCCTGTCAGGGCGATCACTGGTGGTAGACAGGAACCATCTAGCTCTTCTGTTCTCAGGCTGATTAAGTCTCTGGTTTATGTGGCCCTTTCTGCCCGGCCATCTTCTTAAAATCAAACAATAGTTTAGCTTAATGAGTAAAAAACTGCCCTGAGCATTATGCTCTTTTAAGAACTATCTATACTGGAATCAAAGTGACAATAGCATCTCTAAAGATTAGATAGGAACCTTAGGGGGCAGCGAGTTTATGTTAATGGGGAAGAGGAACAACTCAGAAAAGGAGGGTGAGAATGGTTGCACAACTTGAACAACATAATCAATGTCACTGAATTGTACGTGTAGAAACAGTTGAATTGGTGTATGTTTTGCTGTGTATATTCTCAACAACAAAATTAAATAAATAAAAATAAATAAACTTTAAAAAAAGAAGCATGGGTCAAGATTTTAATATCAAGAAAGACAGAATCCAGGTCAAAAGCACTGAACAAGACAGAAGGAGGCATCTTTTTTTACAGTGACAAAAGATGTAATTCATAATGAGGACAGCACAGTCATAAATCTCTATGCACACAGTTACTAACATTAATCAAGCAAAATCTACTGGAGATATAAGGATAAACAGAAAGATTTTATTTCACTTATCTCAGGACAGGACAGATCATAGAATGTAAGTAAAGACATGAAGACTTAAATAGCAATTAATAAAGTATATCCAGTATATATATATATATATATATATACACATATATATATATATATACACACTGTATTCTGTCCTCTGAAAAGAGAGAGCAAATCTTCTTTGCATGAAAACAGTAAAAAAAAAAAAACCTGACCACATATTAAAGCACAAAAAATATTAATAAATTCCAAAAAGGAGAAATAACTTAAATTATATTCCTTAATTATCATACAGTTAACCTAAAAACTGATAATAACAGCAGAAAATAAAAAGCTCTTACCAACCGCAAGTGTTAAAACTGTTCATAAACAACACTTGGGTCAAAAATGAAACAAAACTAAAAAAATCTGTCAAATTGTGATAATGAGAACAACGAATATTCAGAACCCACGTATTACAACTAGAAACAGTGCTCAAAAAAAAAAATATATACTTGAATGCTTGTATTAACAAAAAATTGAAATAAATGAATTGCTTAGAAAGAACAATAAAATAAAGCTAAGGAAAGCAGACAAAAGATACTAAAGCTAAAAGCAGAACTTTTAACACCTCGCCCAAAACAAAACAGAAAAACAGCATTAGTAAATACATACAAGAAATGCCTCTTAGAAAGAACGAGAAAGAATTCAAGCACACACCATTAGCTAACCTAAACAAGGAAGATGCATAGCACAGAAGCACACAAAATAAGAGTGAAATTCATTTAAAAAAAAAAAAAAAAGTGAAACAGAATAAATTAAAAGAATCATTAAAGGGCAATTTAAAACCTGATGATACAAAATATATTCTAGAAAAAATAATTCACAAAAATTGACATTAGAAGAAACAGAAAATCTAAACAAACTGATTTCCTTTTAAAAAGAAAAAGGCAAAAGTTATAAAAGTACTATTCCTCTAAACAAACAAACAAAACACAAAAGCCACAACCTTAGATGCTTTCACAGGGGAATTCTACCAATCTTAAAAAAAAGAAAAATTCAATACTATTTAAACAGTTTCACACAGGGGTGGGAGGATGGAGAATACAATATACTCGCATATTTGAGAAATCATATAGGTACAAAGCTATGTACTAGCAGCATCTATGTGATAACAAAAGATTTAAAAACAACCTAAATTTCCATCAATAGGTATCTGTTAAACAATGTACCTTACACCCATAAAATGGGGGGAGGAAGCTTTTATACCTAGTATGGAAAGACCTCTGAAAAAATTTTTGAAGAAAAAAAGCAAGGAGAACAATGCATGCAGAATGCTACCAGTTGTCCTTTTTGAAAAAAGGGGAAAAAATATGTATTTGGTTTTGCTTATATATGCATCAAATATCACTTGCAAGCTAAATAAGAAACTAGTAACAGTGGGTGCCTATGGAAAAGAAACTGGTCAAACGAGGGACAAGGATGGAAGAGAAACTTTTCACTTCATACCCTTTTATATTTTTAGATTTCTGAACAACTGAAATATACTACTTATTCAAAGAAAATTTTTTTTAATTTTCTTTATTAAAAAAGAGAAAGAAAAGAATGGATTACAGGCCTTACGTAAGTGATGCTCTTCAATTCCCTGGACTTGAACCCGGAGGCTAGGGGACCAGGGTGTTTACCTTGTGTAGGTTAGCTAATGGTGTGTGCTCGAATTCTTTCTCCTGCCACCTTATGCAACCTGACAAGAAGGCAAATATAAAGAGGAGAGCAGACATGACCCAAGAGACAAAGAAGAGCCCCTAAGTCCCATGTCTGATTCTAGCCTACCTACAAAATTTTCATTTACAAGAGCCAATAAATTCATTTTTGACTTAAAAAATATTTCAATAGTAACACACTACAAAGTGTGGAGTTTTCAAAAAGAAAAAGGATTCTTTTGCTGTCCGTAGACGGAAGTGGCCACAATCATACAGAGTTTCTTAGAAAGACGGCAATCACTGCTTAAGTCCACGTGGCCACAGTGAAGCAAGGCGAGGAAGACTCCCCATTTGATGTTTAGCTAGTAAGTCTACTTCAGCCCAAACCAAAAACTGAGACAGAGCGCATGTTAGAGAGTGCATGTTAGAGATTTGGAGACTAGAGGATGCCCTCCACCCCCACCCCCACCAAGCGGAGGTGAAAAGACCTCAGCCAAGTTACCACTGGGGACCAGAAAGTAAAAGCAGATTTAGTACCAGGGCCCCTACAGGGTTAAAGAGCGCTGAGGTAGGAAACACACCAGGTCCTACCTCCAGAAGAAAGGTGTGTTGGGAGACAATGCTATGCCTAAAACCCAGAAAACAACCGAGGGGAGCACCCCTGGGATCTGTGCCACTCAAAGACCACAGAAAGATGGGAGGTACTGTCCTATTAAGAAATCTGTACTAGGTAAACCCATACCTAAACTTCTGGTTTTACTTCTCTCTTGTTTCATAGTGTTGGTTACTGTTTATCATTTTTGTTTGTTGTTTTGTTTTGTACCAAAAAACTTCCCTCTTAGCAAACCTGACAGCGAACTATTGTATCTGCAGTGAGGTCAGAAAAAAAAAAAGCATTTGAGTGCTCAAACTTGGGAGACCAAAAACAAAACAAAAAAACCAAACCCGCTGCCGTTGAGTAGATTCTCACTCACAGCGAACCTACTGGTCAGGGTAGAACTGCCCCATAGGGTTTCCAAGGCTGTCAATCTCTATGGAAGCAGATGGCCACATGACTGCTTTAACCACCGTGCCACCAGGGCACATTCCTAGAGACCAATATAAAAAGAAAAACTTGAACAGGGTGAGAATGCAGGCATAAAGCTCAGGACCTAGAGAAACCATTCATTTCTGCTAGAGTCATAACCTGCCAGCTCTTCTTCCCTGTTCCTGGGAATCTTCTACAAAGATACAATTCTTTTGTAGCCATATTTTAAAATCTCCATCTTTTCTTAATCTCTCAACCTACTGGGGTTTTGCTGGTCTTTCTACCACCCTTCTACACATACCATACCCTCAGCCCTGTGTACATTTTCTTGTTTAACAAGTGGGTCGAGACTCATCTCCTCAAGGAACTTTCCCAGATGATCAACCACAGGCTCAGACTGCCTGTACATTATACTGGACACACAGGACTGTAGTTTGCAAGGCAATACCTTTAGAAATAAAGTTACTTTGTTTTAAGCACACATGCTTTTTATCAGAAATTTTAGTGCCAGAGGTAGAAATACAAACTGTAATATGCATTACAGGGGAAATAAAATTTCAGGAAATATTAACCCAAATAATGTCAATTGTGCTGTAAAACATTCTCCTTTTCAAGTCCAGAGCAGAGGTGAAGAAAGGGAATGGTTGTTTCCCTGGGTATTTTCCTGAGAGACCATTTAACATGGTGGTGTATAACTCAGAGCCTTGGGATCAAATACCAGTCTGCCACTTATTAGTTCTTTAACCCTAAACAAGCTACCTAAAATCTCTGTGCCTCAGTTTCCTTATCTATAAAATCTATGTTAAAATAATAGTTTCTCACTCGCAGGGTGGTTCCGAGGACTAAATATAAATAAAAGTAAAGCTCTTAGAACAGTATCTGAAACATAGTGTCAGCTATTGATATCATTATTAACATTATTATCACTATTTAAGAATGAAAGATAGGGGTAGTCATGTGCTCAAAGGAGAAGGAAAAGAAGGAAGAAAGCTTTAGAAAAGACCTAATTGGACAGGGCAGGCATAAAGTAAAGGTGTCAGCAATAAGGAACATTCTCAGTAGCTACCAAAATTTGGTATCTAATAGCACCTTCTTCACTCCAGGGGAAAAGAAGATGAAGGCCAGGAGAAGCTGCTAATGGGTGACTTCAGAAACCACTGCTCACCCATCTCTCTACCCACCAAATACCACTTCACCTATTACTGACACTTGGAATCTTTTAAGTCGGCAAAAGCCTTTCATTTCATAAGTAGAAATAAAAGACTTAAATGAACAGCAGAATCCAAATACATGAAAACAAAAGGTACAGAAATGCTTACCTATACTAAGATTATTTTAAACATAAGAAAAATTAACAACAAAGGCTGTTAAACTCTAAAATCGATTACTTCAGAATGTACTAATTGTGCAGTAGTATTTCCTGAACGGTTCCACAGTTCCACTTGCTCAGTTTCACACACAGTCATTTATTCTATACTCATCTCTAATTGGGTCTATTAGGGAGAAGTTAGGGAGAAGTTAGCATGGTAGGTTTCTAGAGCTCCTATCCCACCCAAGGTTCTAATATGTGGTAAATAACTTGAAACCAAAAAAAAAAAAAAACTATTTTAAATGACAGCTTAAAAAAATCAACGTCTAAAATATTCACTGTAGGAAGATAAAGATTTAGGTCACTTTTCAAAGCCAAATTCAAAATAAAGCCTTTGGTGCCAACATAATTCAATGTGGCTAGAACGGTCTTTTCAAGAAGTGAAAACAAATGGATATCTGTTTGGAGAAAAATGAACCTCAACCCCTACCCATACCATGCCCAAAAATTAATTCAAAATAAGTAACAGACCTAAAAGTAAAAGCTAAACTATAAACTTCCAGAAGAAAACACAGGAGCAAATCTTCACGATCTTGGCACAGGCAAAGATTTCTTTCTTAGGACGTGAAAAGTATTAACCACAGGGAAAAAAAAAACTGATAAATCAGACTTCATCAAAATTAAAATCTTCTGTTCCCTTCATGCTGAAGAAAATGAAAGGCAAATAACAGACTAGGAGAAAAATATTCACAATACGTACTATATATATATATATACATATGTGTATATACATAAATATGTCTAGCAAAAGATTATTATTCAGAATGTATAAAGAATTCTTACAGTTCAATAAAAAGACAAACAACCTGATCTTTTAAATGAGCTAAAGAAGATAAATGAATGGTCAATGAGCACATGAAAAAATGTTCAGCATCACTGGTCATCAAGAAAATACAAATTAAAACTTTGATGAGATATCACTTCACACCTTCTAGAATGGCAGAAATTAAAAAGATTGGCAATACCAAGGGTTGAAAAGGAAGTAGAGCAACTACAACTCTCAGACATTGCTGGTGGGAGTGGAAAATTATAGAGCTACTTTGAAAAATAGTCGTTTCTTATAAAGTTAAACATATACTTATCTCTATGACTCAGAAATTCCACTCCTAAGTATTTACCCAAAAGAAATGAAAACATATGTCCATAAAAAAATTAGTAGACTGTACATAGCAGCTTTACTGGAAAAAGACAAAAACTGGAAACAACTCAAACGTTCGGTAGGTGAATGTATAAACAAATTTTGGTTTATCTTCATACAATTCAATAATACTAAACAAAAACAAGGAACAAACTGCTGATACAACAACATGGATGATCTCACAGGTGCCATGCTGAGCAAAAGGAGCTGGACACAAAAACATACATACTGTAATGATTCTATTTACCTTAGTCATCTAGCACTGCTATAATAGAAATACAAGTGGATGCCTTTAACAAAGAGAAATTTATCTTCTCACAGTCTAGGGGGCTAGAAGTCCAAATTCAGGGCATCAGCTCCAGGGGAAGGCTTTCTCTCTCCGTCGGCTCTGGAGGAAGGTCCTTCTCATCAATATTCCCCTAGACTAGGAGCTTCTCCGCGCAGGAACCCCAGGTCCAAAGGATGCATTCTGTTCCCAGTGCTGCTTTCTTGGTGGTATGAGCCCTCTGTCTCTCTGCTCGCTTCTCTTCTACATCTCAAAAGAGATTCACTCACGACACAATCCAATCTTGTAGACTGAGTCCTGCCTCATTAATGTAACTGCTGCCTATCCCACCTCATTAACATCATAGAGGTAGGATTCACAACACATAGGAAAATCACATCAGGTGACAAAATGGGGGACAATCACACAATACTGGGAATCATGGCCTAGCCAAACTGATACACATATTTTGGGGGGACACAATTCAACTCATGACACCATTTATATGATATTCTAAAACAGTCTCAGCTGTTCTATAGTGACAGAAACCAGATTAGTAGTCACTTGAAGTGTGAGGTGAAGATGGGGAGAAAATGGCTGCAAAGAGGCACAAGGGAACCTTCTGGGAAGATGGGAATGTTCTATTTCTTAACTGAGGTGGTTGGTACATCAATGCATATAATACTAGTGTGTACATTTGTCAAAACTGATTGATCCATAAACTTAAAATGTGGAAATTTTATTTCATGTATATAATTTTATTGCATGTATATTGCATGTGTATATGCAGGTATATAATTTTACACCTGAATAAGGTTGATTAAAAATAAAGCTTTTGATACATGCCATAAATAATTTACCACTCAAAATTTTCTATTAAAAAATCTAAACAACAAAACTAACAAATTACTGTTCAGATTTGTATCATTTCGGAATAAGACACTGGTTCCAGTATTTATTCAGCAAAAAGCACTGGTGAGGACGAACAGATTTCATTTTAAAGAAAACTATTTAAACATCAAAAAGTACGTTCTGTATGTATATGCTGAGATGATAACAGTTTAAATTTCATGTTATTATATTACTAATTATAATATAATAATGTGAAATTTTAACTATTATACTATAATTAATAATACAGTATTATATATGATACAATCATCCTAACACTTGGTAAATTTTTAAAAATAATTTATGCTTCCAGTGATTCAAAAGAATTTTTTCAATAACAAAAAAAAAAATCCAACATATTATTACCTGACATTATATTTGCCTTTGAGAAAAAGCAAACGAAATCATACTTTTCTGAGAACTCCATAGTCTTAGATAACACAACATTAAAACAGCTATCAACATTAAAACAGTTTCAGATCAGTGGAAATTCTTCTCATGTATGATCAAAAGCACTTCCTCAATAAATAAACACAAAATCAAGACTATTTCACTCAGATCAGATACCTTTTGAATCCACAAGTTCATTAACAAGCTCATGCATATCTCAGACAACCTAAGATAACTAATCTTCCTACACTAGTGTTTCTCTATAAATACTAACTCTAACATTATCCCAAGAAAAAACTGCTTCAAAATCAACAGACTATCTGGATTCAAAGTACAGTAAATAAAAAATTATACACAAATAACACATCAGCTAAATGGTGTTCTTTCCAACTCAAGTTAACGAACCTTTACTGTGCAAGTACTACAAAAGGGTGAAACAAAAATAAAAAAAGCTCCTTGCCCTTTGTTATGGATTGAATTGTGTTCCCCAAAAAGTTATGACGAAGTCCTAATCCCTGTTACATGTGAACATGACCTTGTTTGGAAATAGGATCTTTAAAGATGTTATCAGTTAACATAAGGTCATACTGGAGTGGAGTAGTCCTAATCCAATCTGAGTAGCTCTTTATAAAAGAAAAAAGACAGAGAGAGACAGAGGAAAACTGGCCATGTGAAGATGCATCTACATGCCAAGGAACACCTGGGGCTACCAGAAGTTGAGAAAGACCAGGAAGAGTCTTCCCCTACAGCCTCTGGTGAAACATGCCCTGCTGACACTCTGACTTTAGACTACTATCCTCCAACCGTGAGACAATGAATTTATGTTATTTAAAGCCACCCACTTTTTGGTTTTTCCTTTCGAAAGACCTAGGAACTAATACATTCTACTAAAATGTTCAAAATCTATTGACAGGGACAGGCTTATAAACAAATTATTAAAAAACCAAGCAGATTAAGAAGAGTGCTGCAAGAGCATCTGCCAATTACCACCATGGCCAATTTCAATCTACCAACGCTTTAACAATCTCCTTACAAAATTCCTATAAATTTAACAATCAACTCTCATGAGCTACTACAAACCAGCTTAAACACAGACCAGAAAATCAGAATCTCTAGGGGCACCTGCATTTTTTCAATACCCCCAGGTGATTCCAACGTATAGCCAAGGTTAGAATCACAGCTAGAAAGTGTAGGGTAGCTACAGCAAATAATGTGACTGTTATTAGGTGCCATATACACTATTTTAAAAGATAGATATGGGGAAAACACATTGCACAACATGAGAAGAGCTTAAGAATGGTAGAAAAATAAATAAATGAATGAATAATATTTATTGAGCACTTACTATGTTCCAGGCAATATTCTAAACTCATTACATGTATTAACTAATTTAATCCTGACTACAACCCTATGAAATACTTACTATTATTATACACTTATTTTTGGATAAAGAAACTGAGTCACAGAGAGGTTAAAAAATCTTTCCAAGATCCACAGCTAGTGAATGTGGAAGCTAGGATGCAAAGAAAGACTGTCTGGTCCCAGGCTGTGTGTGTACTCACACCACTGTTCTATGCTATCACTCACTGTATAAGACTTGCTCAGAACATGGCATTTAGTATGGTGTAGCTAGAGCCCCGAGAGAGGGCAAGGAACCAGGCAGGTGAAAGTGCACCATACTTCTGGCCTCAGGTATATGTTACCTTACGCAAGCAACGGATTAGAAAAATCAAACTTTTGTAAAATGGATCATTTTAACTTTTGCATATAACTTGTTATTTAAATGCACCAAATTAGAATTTGAAAATACCTAAAAGTCTGAGAGTGAAAATCTCTCTATAAAACAAAATCCCCACCTCCTTACTTAAAAAGAAACTAGTTGCCATCGAGTTAATTCTGACTCATGGCGACCTCATGTGTGTCAGAGTAGAACTGTGCTCCACAAGGTTTTCAATATCATTGGTTTTTCGGAAGCAGATTACCAGGCCTTTTATCTGAGGTGCCTCTGGGTGGACTTGAACCTCAAACCTTTCGGTTAACAGCTGAGTGCCCTTACCCTGTGTCTAAATTCTGATTTATATATATATTGGGAACTGCTTACCAGGCAAAAAGTACCTCTAATCGCTCAGGAGAGACAGCATGGGCTAGGGCCTCTGAGGGTGAAACCAGGGAAATTATACACATTCCTTAAACCACAAAGATAATTTTGGAAGATGAAGCTGTACTCACTAAGCACCTGGAGTAGAGGCAGCACCAAAGGGTAAAATAAAAGCACAACTTTTCCACTTTTGAGGCTAGAATAAAGACACCCATGAACACTTCACATCACCATGTGACCCTGTGCACGTGACCACTGAATTCCAGGGTTGTTTCCTGCATTTAGGAAATCCTCAATGCATTTAACTCTGCAATTCTACTTTTAAAAAATCATTCTTCATATCCATGTGTTTGCAGAGCACTATAATCTATCAGCACTTTGACAAATGTGCTATTTTAGTATATAGCATAATGGCAAGACTGCATAAAAGGCACATCCCTAAAGTAAGATCTCTGCATTGTTAGTACACAGGAAAAGATGAAGTGGAAGGAAAAACGCAAGCAGGAAGCAGGATAGAAGCTTCCCTCCTCCTAGAAGCAGAAGTTTCAATGTACACAGACCTGGGAATGAACTAAGCAAGCCCCTTCCTCTGCAACGCCAAGAAAATTAATGTGGTGAGAGGGCTAGCTGTGTGTCTCTCTATAGGACTAAGTACGTGAGAGGGAGGCAGAATATGACAGTCAACCTACAAGCCAGGCTATTCCCACTGTTCTCTGAAAGGCAGAAGAAATGAGATTTTATTCTGTATGGGTGGGCAATCTCTTGTCTTACTCGATTTAATCACCCACAAATAAACTTGGTGATATCTGGGGGTGGATAGTTAAGAGTTACATAAAAGAGTGCAAAATATACTTACCTATAAGGTAATTCATACCTACACACCACCCAGATTTAGTAACTAGAAATTCCTCAGACTTAAAAAAGACAGTAATCACTTTATCACATACTTCCAAATCTTCCAGGATTTCAGTCAAAACCACAACTAACATTTACATTCTTATTTGTGAAAGTTTAGAAGTATTAAACACCTGTCACTTTTCAGCTAGTTTGAAAAACGAGGCAGAAGAAACTGGGTACCCAAGGAAGAGAGGCAGTGGTCCGATTCAAGTACAGCAAGTAGCTGCCTATGAACTAAATGTTCCCTAAAGCCTCGACCCACATTAAGAAGTGCATTTTACACCATTATCCACTACCCACATATATTGATAGTGTATTAGTTTTCTATTGCTGCTGTAACAAATTAGTGGCTTAAAACAACACACATTATATTTTCTTACATTTCTGAGGTCACAGGTCCAACAGGGTCTCACTGGGCTAAAATCAAGGTGTGGGCAGGGCTGCGTTCCTTCTGGAGGCTCTCACAACACATCACATCACTCTGACCTTCTCTTCTGGCTCCCTCCTCCACATTTAAAGGAGTCCTGTGATTCCACTTGGCTCACCTGGATAATCCAGGTGATCTTCCTATTTTAAGGTCAGCTGATTAACAGCCTTAATTCAAACTGCAATCTCGATTCCCCTTTGCCATGTAACCTAACATATTCACAGGTTCCAGGGATTGGATACCTTTAGGGGCAATTATTCTGCCTAGCATATATAAATTGATAATGCTACTTCACCTGTGCCTATCTTCTCATTTATAAAATGGGCATAATAATAGTAATTACCTCAAATGGTTGTTGAGAAGATTATATAAATTAATACAAGTAATGGTCATAGGGTCGCTGTGAGTCTGAATCGACTTGACAGCAACGGGTTTGGTTTGGTTTGGAATGGTCATAGAATGTACCTGGTACATTCTAAGCTTATTTAAAAAGCTTCTGTCACATTTAGAAATGTATTTTCCCTAATAACTAAGTCATCTAGTGCTGCTATAACAGAAATACCACAAGTGGATGGCTTTAACAAAGAGAAATTTACTTGTTCACAGTAAAGTAGGGTAAAGTACAAATTCAGAGCGTCAGCTCCAGGGGAAGGCTTTCTCTCTCCATCAGCCATCTCATCAATGTTCCTCTGGAGTAGGAGCTTCTCTGTGCAGGGACCCTGGGTCCAAAGGACACACTCTGCTCCTGGCACTGCTTTCTTGGTGGTATGAGGTCCCCCGGTCTCTCTGCTCACCTGTCTCTTTTATATCTGAAGAGATTGCCTCAGGACACAATCCAATGGTAGATTGAGTCCTGCCTTACTAACACAACTGCCACCCATCCCTCATTAACATCACAGAGGCAGGATTTACAACATATAAGAAAATCACACAATACCAGGAATCATGGCCCAGCCAAATTAACACACACATTTTGGGGGGGACACAATTCAATCCATGGCATTCCACGCTTTGGCCCCCACAAAATCACATCTTTGTACCATGGAAAACATATTCACCCCATCATAACATAGCAAAAGTCTTAACTCCAAGTCCAAAATCCAAAAATTCCTCTTCATCTGTGCAATATAGAATACAAGTTGTCTGCTTCCAAAGGTACAATGGCAGAACAGGCAAAAGCTAGACATTTCCATTACAAATGGGAGAAACTGGAGGGAAAGAAGGGATAACAGGCACCAAGCAAGTCAGCAGAACACATTACATTAGCCCTCAAGGCTTTGAAAATAATCTTCTCTCCTCTGAGACAATTTACACAATGACCCTGCCCTCCAGACTCAAGGTATTAGCCACACTCTACAGATTCTGAGCGGAGGCCCCTCAGCCCCTGGGCTTCAGCTCCGCCTTCCAGGCCCACTGGGACAGCAACTCTGCTCCCTCAGCTTTAAGCGCACCATTCTCCCAGTCCATCTGAGTGGCGACTCCACCCTTAGAAGCACCAGAGGCCACGGCTCCACCCTTTGAAACCCCTAAGGTCCTGGCTATACCTTATGAGACTAAGGCAGCTCTGCTTCTTGTGTCCCTTGTCTCTTCAGCTTGTTTCCTGGTTTCTTAGCCTCTCGGCTCCTTGGGCCTCAAGTCCACATCTGCCCTGCTGGTGCAAGTGTTCCAAAGCTATGTAGCTCCACCCATAAGTGCCCAGAAGCACCCTATTCCACCAGGAAGCCTCCTGCATACAGGCACTCAGCTCCCTCACTCCGTGGGTCGGCTCCAGCGCCATCTGGCACCGGTCTCCTGGTTCTGTTGCTGCCAGTTCTCTGCTGTTGCCACTTCTCTACCGATGCAGGTTCTCTGCTGCTGTTGGTCCTCTGCCGCCGCTGCTCCTCTATCCATTCACAATTTCAAAACTGCTTCCACATTTTAGGTATCTGTTAGAGCAGCACCCCACTCCCTCGGTACCAAATTCTGTCTTAGTCATCTAGTGCTGCTATAACAGAAATACCACAAGTGGATGGCTTTAACAAAGAGAAATGTATTTCTTCACAGTAAAGTAGGCTAAAAGTTCAAATTCAGAGCGTCAGCTCCAGGGGAAGGCTTTCTCTCTCTGTCAGCCTTCTCATCAATGTTTCCTCAGACTAGGAGCTTCTCCGTGCAGGGACCCTGGGCCCAAAGGACACACTCTGCTCCTGGCACTGCTTTCTTGGTAGTATGAGGTCCCCCTGTTTCTCTGCTGACTTCTCTCTTTTATATCTCAAGAGATTGCCTCAGGACACAATCCAGTCTTGTAGACTGAGTCCTGCCTCACTAACACAACTGCCACCCATCCTCCCATATTAACATCATAGAGGCAGGATTTACAACACACAAGAAAATCACACAATACCAAGAACCATGGCCCAGCCAAACTGACACACACATTTTTGGGGGGACATAATTCAATCCACGATACCTAACATCTGTCCAGTCAACTGTTACCTACCCATCCAGGCCCATCTCTTGCATGAAGCTGCCCTACATTCTCTAAAACTGAGCCGTCTAACTCAGTACCTACTAAGCACATGTGACTACTGAGCACTTGAAATGCAGACAGTCAGAATCGAGATATGCTGTTAAGTGTAAACTCATACTCATAGCGACTCTATTCGACAGAGTAGAACGGCCCCATAGGGTTTCTTAGGCTGTAACTCTTTACGGAAGCAGGCTGCCACATCTTTCTCCCGAGAAGCAGCTGGTACGTTCAAACCACTGACCTTTGGTTGGCAGCTGAGAGCTTTAACCACTGCATCACCAGGGCCATAGGGTCGCTGTGAGTCAATCGACTCGATGGCGCTCAGTTTGGTGTTTTTGGGTTTCGTACACGTAAAATACACGCTCAGCATGAAAAGAATATAAACTACCTTAATAATTTTTTATACTGACAGCATGTTAAAATATTTTAGATCGGCTGGGTTAAATAAAATATTTTATTAAAATTAATTTCACCTGTTTCACTTTACTTTTTTTTAAATGTGGCTACTAAAAAATTTTAAATTACGTATGCGGTTCACATTTGTGGATCACATATTACTACTGAGCAACACTGCTCTAGACAGAATTATCCTCTCCCTCCAATATGCTCTTTTATTACTCAGTCGGCTTCCCTCATCATAGCACTTCCTCAATCTGCTTTGTGTTGGAGAGGTCTGTGTATGTACTCACTCTCCAGTTAGATTGGGGCCCCTTAATGGGAAAGGGTCACCCTTTGAATTTCAATAATACCCATGGTAATTATACAATAAATGTTTGTGAACCTGAATTGAAAGGGAAACATTACTCAGCTAATGTGTGATTTATATACATTGTTTACTGTTAATAGGAATGCACAGCAGTCAATTTGTTGCTCTTTGAAGCAATCAGGATTACCCTATACAGCAAATGAGAAAAAAACTGTTTCATTAAGCAATAATTATATCTTCTACTTTACTCTATTTCATTTTTTAAAGTGTTAATTGTAACTTATAAAACTGATTTAATAATGCCCTAATAAGTTGTGACCCCAAAAAGCACTGCCTTGAATCATCTTAGGTGAAGGGAAGGACAGCACACACTACAGGGGAAGCCAGCACAACTGGACTAAACCAAAGCTAAGAAGTTTCCTTAATACAATCAAACACTTTGAGAGACAGAGTAGCAGGGATGCGGGGTCTGGGGACCATGCTTTCAGGGGACGTCTATGTCAATTGGCATAACAAAACTTATTAAGAAAATGTTCTGCATCCTACTTTGGTGAGTGGCGTCTGGGGACTTAAAAGCTTCCAAGCGGCCATCTAAGATGCATCAATTGGTCCCAACCACTTGGAGTAAAGAAGAACGAAGAACACCAAAGACACAAGGAAAGTATTGGCCCAAGAGACAGAATGGGCCACATAAACCACACACTTCATCAGCCTGAGACCAGAAGAACTAGATGTTGCCCAGCTACCACCAATGAACATCCTGACAGGGAACACAACAGAGGGTCCCTGATGGAGCAGTACAACGATGAGATGCAGAACTCAAATTCTAGTAAGAAGACCAGACCTAATGGTCTGACTGCGACTGGAGGCACCCTGGAAAGCATGGCCCCTGGTCTCTCTATCACCCCATAACTAAAACAATTTCCGAGGCCAACTCTTCAGACAGGGATTGGACTGGACTGTGGGACATAAAGTGATACCTGTGAAGAATGTGCCTCTTAGTCAAGTAGATACAAGAGACCAAAGGGGACGCTTCTGTTCAGAGGTGAGATGGGAAGGCAGAGAGAGTTGGGAGCTGGTTGAATGTTCATGGGGAATCAGGGGCGGAGGGGAAGAGTGTGCTGTCGCAGAATGGGGTGAGTGGTTGGGGTCTCATAACAATGTATGTAAAAAAAAAAAAAATTCTGTATGGGAGACTAACTTGAAACGTAAACTTCATTTAATTACAACAATTTTTAAAAAAACCTGTAAAATAAAAAAAAACAAAAAGCACTGCCTTGAGGGAACATGTGCATGTCCTTCAGGCTGTACCACAATCTATTTTAAAGATGCCATTTGAGGAGGCGGAGCCAACATGGCACTACGCACAGAAGTACCACACCATCCCTCCCCAGCAAAGACCCAAAAAACTAAGCAAAACAGAGAGAAACGTCAGTCCTGGAACCCTAAGAGTCAAATGAAGAGATAAAGAACTCAGCCAAGCACCACATGGCCTAAGAAGCTGACCGAGAACAGAAAGTGAAGAGAGGTATGTGCAAATGCAAAGGTCCCCTATCAGCTAACACAGCACAGATCAACCATCTTGGACTCGTGTCAGAGATCGGTGGACAGGGAGTACGGGAAAGCAGCTTCACAGAGCTCCCAGCAAGAGACAGAGCACTCGGTAACCAGTGATATAAGCTTCCCCACCCCCCACCCTTCTTCCCTGCCACTCAGCTTCCTCTGATTCCCACCAGCCACAGTCTGTTGGTCGGGAGGCACTGGCTTCAGCCTTATGCCGCTTGCATAAACCGCACCCACACTACCCGGCACAGTGAGTGCCACTTGTTTGTTGCTGATATTGTTCTTTTCCGCTTCTTTTGGCTTCTTCTGTGCTTCTCACTACACCCCCCCTCCTTTCTCTTGAACACCTGGCTGTGTGTGCCATCTTTGCTTCTTCTTGAAAGGCTGTAAAGTGTCACTCGACTAGGGAACTGCTTCCCTGGCCTAAGCCACCAGTCTGGTGGGATCCCCGGGGCTTTTTTGTTTTATTTTATTTTGTTCTCTGTTGGTTGTTTTTTCTTTTTCTTTTCACGGCTTGGGAGCCCCTGCTAGACAGGCTGTACTATGCAGCTTAGGAGCCACTTCCCCAGTCTGCGCAGCCATGCCAGTGGGATCCCTGGGGACACTTTTTGTTTTTTCCTTTCTGTCCTTCTTCATTTCTCAGTTTCTCGTCTCTCTATACTTCTTTTTCCTATCTCCTAAATACCTGGTGCTATGTAACATCTCTACCTCTTCTAGCCAGGCTGTACTGCGCAGCCTGGGAGCCACTTCTCCAGTCTTCACAGCTGCACCAATGGGATCTCTGGGGGCTCTGCTTTTCTTTTCTTTCTATTTTCTTTCTAATTTTTGTTTATTTTTTTTTCTTTTTTCCTTTTTATTTTTCTCCATTTCTCGATTTCTCATCTCTCCACTCCAATGGCAAGGTCCTCTAGCACTTTTTTTTGTTTGTTTTTGGCTCCTGTTTCTCTCTCCTCTCTTTCCTCTTTCCCATTTCCATCTTAGCTCCACATATCACAAACTCCCTCCTCCTTCATGCCTAAATGCACCGTGCGCTGAACATCACACCCCCGAGGAGCACAAGCACAGCCTACCAGAACCTGACCTGCACTGATTCCCAGCCCACTCTGCTGGCTCTAGTATGTGCCACAAACAACCCATCCTCCCGAGCTCTCCCTTCAGCTGAAACTGTCCTGCTGCACCATAGCTGAGCGACTGGCCCAGCCTATTGGAAAAGGAGGTGAAAAGTATAGTGCCCACAGATGAGCAAACAACAAAGAACACACAGCCCGCCTGCTCAGACATAACCAAATAAAACAAAAAAGGCGGGCAAAACAAACAAATCTACAATCAACAAATGAAGAAAATAACTACTTAATGTCCCAAAGACAGTAGACAATATCAAAACATATTAAAAAAAAAATGACAGGATGGTTCCAGTACTTATCCAAAATAAAACACCAGATGACTTTCCAGTAGGGCACTAGAAATACCTGATGGAAACTCAAATCTCTAATATTCAGAGCTATCCAAGAGTTGAAGCAAAAAATTGACAAAAAAATGAGGAAAAAACAGACAAATTCATGGAAAATACAAACAAAAAATGGAATTCAGAAAAATAATACAGGAACAAAATGCCAAAATAAATTTCCAACTAGAAATCATACAAAAACAATTAGAAATCCAAAAGATAAACAAGATTTCAGAAATGGACAGTGTCTCAGAAGGGCTGAGGAGCAGGTCTGAAACGATGGAAGACAAGATCAGAGAAATCAAAGGCAAACGCTTGGATACAACTCCGGGCAAAAATCAGAAAAAAGAATGAAGAAACTCTGAGAATTATGTGGGATAAAATCAAAAGCAAAAATGCGTGAGTGATCAAAGTTCCAGAACAGGGGGAGAAAATGGAAAACACAGAGAGGATCACTGAAGATTTGCTGACAGAAAACTTCCCTAATATTATCAAAGATAAAAAGCTGACCATCAAAGAAGCTCAACCAACCCCATATAGGATAGACCCCAAAAGAAAATCACCAAGGCACATGATCATCACACTCAATAAAACCAAAGACAAAGACAGAATCCTGAGAGCAGCTCGAGAAAAACAAAACTCACAAACAGAGGAGAAACAATAAGACTAAGCTCTAATTATTCGGCAGAAACCATGCAAGCAAGAAGGCAATGGGATGACATATATAAAATTCTGAAAGAAAAAAAATGCCAGCCAAGAATAATACATCCTGCAAAACTCTCAATAAGGAACCAGAGAGGTTGATTTGTAAATGACAACAACCTAAGAACAATAAAAGAGGGAATAAACGGTGTAGGTATACAACTTTCTAATGGAGAGAAGGGCAAGGTGATACCCAATAATAAAAGACTGGTTCAAATCTAGGATGATAAGGGTAAATTTCAAGATAACCACAAAGAAAGTTAATAAGCCTGTTTATCAAAATAAACAAGAAAGACAAAGTCTCAGTAAAAACAAAATTTACAAAAACAAAGGAAAGGGGAAAAAAATCCACAAACAAAAGGCATTCAGCACAGGAGAGTAAGAGGAAAAAGAAAATATCAGCACCATAAAAAAAAGCACTACAAAACGAAAGCAATAAACTCAAACCTATCAATAATTACACTGAATGTAAATGGCCTAAATGCATCCATAAAGAGACAGTGACAGAATGGATTAAAAAATAGGATCCATCAATATGCTGTCTACAAGAGACATACCTTAGAAACAAAGACATAAATTTATTAAAAATCAAAGGATAAAAAATATATATCAAGCAAACAGCTACCAAAAAAGGAGCAGGAGTGACAATACTAATCTCGGATAAAATAAACTTTAAAATAAATTCACCATAAAAGACAATGAAGAACATGATACAGTGATTAAAGGGACAATCCATCATGAAGACATAACCATAATAAACACCTACGCACCCAATAACAGGGCTCCCAAATACATATAACAAACTCCAACAGCATTCAAAAGAGAAATTCACATTTTCACAATAATAGGAGAAGACTTCAACACACCACTCTTGGTAAAGGACAGAACATCTACAAATAAACACAACAAA
Source organism: Trichechus manatus latirostris (assembly GCF_000243295.1). Classification (NCBI taxonomy): domain Eukaryota; kingdom Metazoa; phylum Chordata; class Mammalia; order Sirenia; family Trichechidae; genus Trichechus; species Trichechus manatus. The sequence continues at coordinate 2,121,393 of NW_004443965.1, forward strand.
GATACAGAAGACCTAAAGGGCATAATCAGCCAACCTGACCTCCTAGACATCTATAGAACACTTCACCCAACAGCTGCAAAGTACACATTCTTTTCCAACGCACATGGAACATTCTCCAGAATAGACCACATCTTAAGCTACAGAGTAACCCTCAACAAAATCCAAAACACTGAGATAATACAAACTATCTTCTCTGACCACAACACCATCAGGGCAGAAATTAACAACAGGAAGAGCAAGGAAAAAAATCAATTACATGGAAACTGACTAACATCTTGCTTAAAAACCACTGGGTAATAGAGGAAATCAAAGATGGAATCAAAAAATTCCTAGAATCAAACATGAATGAAAACACATCAAACCAAAACTTTTGGGACACAGCAAATGCAGTCCTCAGAGGACAATTTATACCAATAGATGCACACACCTAAAAAGAAGGGACAAAATCAAAACATTAGCTACACAAATTGAACAAACAGAAAGAGAACAGCAAAAAGAAAAAAAGCTCACAGCCACTAGAAGAAAGGAAATAATAAAGATCAGAGCAGAAATAAATGAAATAGAGAATAGAAAAACAATAGAAAGAATCAACAAAACCAAAAGTTGGTTCTTTGAAAGGATCGACAAACCACTGGCCAAACTGACAAAAGAAAATGGGAGTGGATGCAAATAACCCAAATAAGAAATGAAATGAGGGACATTACAACAGACCCAACTGAAATAAAAAGGATCATAACAGAGTATTATGAAAAACTATACTCTGACAAATTTGAAAACCTAGAGAAAATGGATAAATTTCTAGAAACACACTACCTACCCAAACTAACACAAAATGATGGTGAAAATCTGAACAGATCCATAACAAGAAAAGAGACTGAAGAGGTAATAAAAAAATCCAACAACCAAAAAAAAAAAAAAAAAACTCCGGCTTTTTTCCAGATGGCTTCACTGGAGAATTCTACCAAACATTCAAAGATCTTACACCAGTACTACTCAAACTATTTCAGAACATAGAAAAGGAAGTGACACTTTTGAATTCATTCTAAGAAGCCAGCATAACCCTAATACCAAAACCAGATAAAGACACCACAAAAAAAGAACATTACAGACCAATCTCTCTCATGAAATTAGATGTAAAAATTCTCAACAAAATTCTAGCCAACAGAATTCAGCATCATATCAAAAAATAATACACCATGACCAAGTAGGATTCACATCAGGTATGCAAGGATGGTTCAATATTAGAAAATCAATCAACATAATCCACCACATAAATAAAAGGAAAGAAAAGAATCACATGATCACCTCAACTGACGCAGAAAAGGTATTCGACAAAGTCCAATTCCCATTACTGATAAAAACTCTCAAAAAAATAAATATAAAAGGGAAATTTCTCAACATAATAAAGGGCATCTATGCAAAACCAACAGCCAACATCATTCTTAATGGAGAGAGGCTGAAAACATTCTCCTTAAGAACAGGAACAAGACAAGGATGCGTTTTATCACCACTCCTATTTAACACTGTGCTGGAAGTCCTAGCTAGAGCAATAAGACAAGAAAAAGAAATAAAGGGCATCCAAATCGGTAATGAAGACATTAAACTGTCCCTATTTGCTGATGGTATGATCCTATACATAGAAAACCCAAAATACTCCTCGAGAAAACTACTGGAACTAATAAAAACATTCAGCAGAGTAGCAGGATATAAGATAAACATACAAAAATCAGTTGGATTCCTATACACCAATAAAGAGAATGATGAAAAGGAAATCAGGAAAACAATA
>NW_004443965.1:2123655-2180441 GCF_000243295.1 Trichechus manatus latirostris
TGATCTTCGACAAGGGCCCAAAGTCCATCAAATGGGGAAAAGACAGTCTTTTTAACAAATGGTGCTGGCAAAACTGGATATCCATCTGCAAAAAAATGAAGCAGGACCCATACCTCACATCATATACAAAAACTAATTCAAAATGGATCAAATACCTAAATATAAAGCCAAAAACTATAAAGATCATAGAAAAAAAAAACGGGATCAATGCTAGAGGCCCTAATACACAGCATTAACAGGATACAAACCATAACTACCAACACAAACTCCAGAAGATAAGCTAGATAACTGGGATCTTCTAAATATTAAACACTTACGCTCATCAAAAGTTTTCACCAAAAGAGTAAAAAGAGAACCTACAGACTGGGAAAAAAATCTTTGGCTATTACAAATCAAAGGTCTAATCTCTAAAATCTACAGGAAAATCCAACACCTCTACAACAAAAAGACAAATAATACGATTAAAAAATGGGCAAAGGAAATGAACAGACACTTCACCAAAGAAGACATTCAAGTGGCTAACAGACACATGAGGAAATACTTGCGATCACCAGCCATTAGAGGAATGCAAATGAGATACCATTTCACCCCAGCATTACTAGCACAAATTAAAGAAAAAAAGAAATAACAAATGTTGGGGAGGTTGTGGGGAGATCGGAAATCTTATGCACTGCTGGTGGGAATATAACCATTCTGGAAACCATATGGCACTTCCTGAGAAAGCTAGAAATAATAGCATATGATCCAGCAATCCTATTCCTAAGGATATATCCTAGAGAAATAAGAGTGGTCACACGAACAGACATGTGCACAGCCATGTTCACTGCAGCATTGTTCACAACAGCAAAAAGATGGGAACAACCTAGATGTCCATCAACAAGTGAATGGATAAGCAACTATGTACATACATACAATGGAGTATTACGCAACAATAAAGAACAATGATGAAACCTGTGAAGCATCTCCTAACATGGATAAATCTGGAGGACATTATGCTGAGTGAAATAAGTCAATCACAAAAAGACAAATATTGTATGAAACCACTACTATAAAAACTCATGAAAATGTTTACACACAAAAAGAAACAATCTTTGATGGTTATGAGGCAGGGGTGGGGTGGGGATGAAAACACTAAATAGATAAGTGGTAACTTTGGTGAAGGTTAAGACAGTACTCAATATTGGGGAAGCCAGCACAACTTGTACAAGGATAGGTCATGGAAGCTCCATGGACACATCCAGACTCCCTGAGGGACCTAATTGCTGGGTGGAGGGCTGTAGGGACCATGGCCTCGGGGAACATCTAGCTAAATTGGCATAACGTAGTTTATAAAGAAAATGTTCTACACTCTACTTTGGTGAGTAGCGTCTGGGTTCTTAGAAGCCTGTGAGTGGCCATCTAAGATACTCCACTGGTCTCACTCCTTTGGGGGCAAAGGAGAATGAAGAAAACTAAAGAAACAAGGGAAAGATTAATACAAAGGACTAATGGACCACAACTACCACAGCCTCCATCAGACAGAGTTCAGTATAACTAGATGGTGCCTGGCTACCACCACTGACCGGGATCACAATAGAGGGTCCTGGATAGAGCTGGAGAAAAATATAGAACAAAATTCTAACTCACAAAAAAAGACCAGACTTACTGGCCTGACAGAGACCTGAGAAATCCAGAGAGCATGGCCCCTGGAAACTCTTTTAGCTCAGTAATGAAGTCACTCCTGAGGTTCATCCTTCAGCCAAAGATTAGACAGGCCCATAAAACAAAATGAGACTAAAGGGGCACAACAGCCCAGCGACAAGGACTAGAAGGCAGGAGGGGACAGGAAAGCTGTTAATAGGGAAGCCAAGGTCGAGAAGGGAGAGTATTATCATGTCACGGGGTTGTTAACCAATGTCATAAAACAATATGTGTACTGTTTAATGGGAAACTGTCTGTTCTGTAAACTTTCATCTAAATACAAAGAAAAAAAAAAAAGACTAATGAATTTGAAGAAAAAAAAAAGATGCCATTTGATACTGCTCTCAACGGTCCTTCCCAGAGGAGTACTAACCCTGTGGTATGGCCAGATAATAAAGACTTAAAGGAATGTTCATGAATCAGGATCAAACCAAGAGTTTTCCCAATTAGAAAAGAATCTCTGTAGTGGCAAGGCCTTTGTCTGTCTTGTTCAGATGGCCATCAGAGAGGGCATGCAGATTTACTCATCACTTATTCTTCCCTCAACCAGCCTTCATATTAGATTTGAAGGCAGACTACTAGGCCCAGACAGCGTGTCCAGGGTCTATGCCCACTCTATGAGGTGCAGGGCCCAGCTAGGCCTGGCCAGGAAGAGATAGTCAGAGCTGCAGCTACAAAGTAAGGGGGATGATCATGGCATTGAAGGAAAGAATCCTAGCAGCTTATCGTGGAGTTCTATGGGCTGCTGGCAGGTGAGAGAACTCCAAGACAACCTAGAAAAAGGTCCTCAACCTCAGTATTCTCTACATTTGATTCTCATTATTCATGGTAGTTATGTTCTATATGAGTCAGAATCAACTCAACGGCAATGGGTTTGGTTTGGTTTTTATATGTTCTTTGGAGCCCTGTCGGCACATTAGTTAACAATTTGGCTGCTAACCAGAAGGTCAGCAGTTGGAATCCACTAGCTGCTCCCCATATTGAGTGGGCACAGACCCTGGATACGCTGTCTGGGCCTAGTAGTCTGCATGCCCTCCCTGATGGCCATCTGAACAAGACAGACAAAGGCCTTGCCACTACAGAGTTTCTTTTCTAATTGGGAAAACTCTTGGATTGATCCTGATTCATGAACATTCCTTTAAGTCTTTATCTGGCCATACCACAGGGTTAGTACTCCTCTGGGAAGGACCGTTGAGAGCAGTATCAAATGGCATCTTTTTTTTTTTTTTTTTTTTTGTCTTCAAGTTCATTAGTCTTTTTTTTTTTTTTATTTAGATGAAAGTTTACAGAACAGACTAGTTTCCCATTAAACAGTACACATGCTGTACATAGGAAATCCTACGGGACAGTTCTACTCTGTCCTGTAGGGTCACTATGAGTGGGAATCGACTCGACGGCAACGAGTATGGTTCTGGGTTTTCTTTATGTTCTATAAAATCACCACAAACCCTGAATTAGTGAACTCTAAACCAATATTCCTGGGGAAATATAGGGTTCGGTTCCTATGAGCCTCTGATCACAACATTTTAGTCAATCAATACATAACCTTATTTTATGTGTATTTCTGTTTAAAGACATTTTATTTAATATTATTACTGATTCCTGAACATTGAACTCACAGCCAACAGCACCATAATCGATGCCTGAACAAGTTTACCTAACACACATATTTGCTCCATAAAGCACATCACAGACTTCTTACATTTAGGAACACTAGACGGCACTTCAGTAACATGCTTGGTGTCTTAGTCATCTAGTGCTGCTATAACAGAAATAACCACAAGTGGATGGTTTTAATGAAGAGAAGTTTATTTCTTCACAGTAAAGTAGGCTAAAAGTCCAAATTCAGGGCATCAGCTCTAGCGGAAGTCTTTCTCTCTCTGTCCACCTTCTCATCAATGTTCCCCCGGACTAGGAGCTTCTTGGCGCAGGGACCCTGGTGCAAAGGACGCACTCTGCTCCCGGCACTGCTTTCTTGACGGTATGAGGTCCCCGTCTCACTGCTCACTTCTGTCTTTTATATCTCAAGAGATTGCTTCAGGACACAATCCAGTCTTGTAGATCCAGTCCTGCCTTACTAACACAACTGCTACCCATCCTCTCTCATTAATATCACAGAGGCAGGATTTATAACATATAGGAAAATCACACAGTACCAGGAATCATGGCCCAGCCAAACTGATATATACCTTTTTGGGGGGACATAATTCAAACTATGACACTTGGGGACCATTTAAACAAGCAAAATCACCAACAAAAATGTAAAGAACATGGAACTAAACAGAACACAAAAAGAACATTTGTTTACAGTATAAAAGCTGAAACAAGAACTGTTGTCTGTTTGACCTCAGCTGGGAACATGCAAATCCAGCAATTCAAATCTTTGTCACTCTGCAAATGACCAGGAAAGTACTGCAAGTATTGATTTGGGGTTACGAATAAATAAGACCAGCAGTCTGCCCGCCATCTTGAACAGGCAAATGGCTGTGCCTGCCATCTTCTATGATATAGGAACTCCCTGTCTTTAGGCTATCTCCTTATTTAGGTACGCTTCCTGTTTCTGGCCAAGTTAAGGAAAACAAAAGACTGGGGTCGCAGGACCAGCTGAAACTGGCAAGAACTAGATCTGGCCCACCTGACATGTGCAGACCATTGACCCTATCCTCTGGGTGACCCCACAACTCTTCTCCCACTGGACGGAACCAAACTTTAGCAGCCCAAGATTGGGGGAAGGCTTTCAGAAGAGGGCTCTGAGCCTAAAATCCGGTTTGAGAAACCTCTCCCTTTTTAGACTGCAAGCCCAGAAACACGGAACTGCCCTGGGAACGCCTTTTCGGGCCAGACCAATCAGCAAGCTGGCCTCACCTTGAGGCACTCCTGAAGACCCCAGACCTGATTTACTTCACCCATATAAACCCCTCGGGCTGTTGTTCTGGGAGCCATCTTGGTGACACAAGTCCTAGTGTGCTCCTTTGCTTGGCCAACCAAATAAAGCTTCTTTCGCTTTCCCCCATTTCGTGTCTCTATGGACACGCTGAGCCGACCTGGAACAGTTCGGTTACATAAATTTAAGCAAGGAAGTGAATTCGCAAATACAGAATCCATGAATAATGAGGATCAACTGTATATTAAGTCAAAATATATGTATTAAATCAAATACCAGACAGGTATTCTTAAAGGAGGGGAGAGGAAAGAGGAGTGAGAGAAAGAGGGAGGAAAAATGGAGAGAACAACATACCAAGACTTCATAGACTTTTATTGTTCTAGGAATCAAGAGTTGGACTAGTAGCTAAAAATAATTCAGAAAAAGAAGATGGGAGGGGGAGGAAATTCCTGACCTGAAAACAAGAGATAAGAGAATAATCTTATAAATCTCCCAGCAAGCAGGGAGATGTGACAGGAAGGTGTCATTGAAAAGACTAATGGGTAAGTCTAAATTCAAAAGGTTTGGAGATAAGAAAACCCAAGAGAGGCTCTGAACCAGCTAGCCTCAAGTTTCTGACTTAAGGTAGATGGTGAAAGGAATCTCTCTTTGAACTATGAAGAGGGAGAGGAAAGAAAAAAATAGAAGAGATCCTGAAGCCAAATGGCTAACCATAGTAAGAGTTCAAAAGGAGATTTTTATATTTTATGTTGCTAAAACCAAAACACCAAACCCACTGCTGACTCACAAAGACCCCATAGGGTTTCCAAGGCTGTAAATCTCTACAGAAGCAGACTGCCACATCTTTCTCCCACAGAGCCGCTGGTGGTTTTGAATTGCCAACCTTTTGGTTAGCAGTCAATCACTTTAACCACTGTGCCACCAGGGCTCCTTATGCTGCTATAAAATTTTACCCTAATAATAAAGGAAGGTAGACTTACCAGCATCAAACAGACCGGAGATCTAATGGGCTTTGCTACTTACTACCTAGGTAATCTTGTAACTCTGGGAGAGTTGTGTGCGTGTGTGCGCGCGCGCGCGTGCGTGCGTATGTACGTGGGGGGTGGGGGGGAGTGTGGGTTTTAACCCTTCAGCGCCTCTGTCCCCTCACTGTAAAATGAGGATAACTATACTTTCTTCAGAGAACTTTGTAAGGGTTTTGGAACCATGAACAATGTGGCTGAAACATAGTGAGTACTCATCTTTCCTTTTGTTTCCATCTCTGATTTTTCTTCCTTCCCCTTCAGCCCCAACCTTGCAATTCATACTGGTTCCCTTTGATTTCACCTAAAATAATAAGTACTATTTTGATATTTACTGTAAGTTTTTTAAAAGATGCTAATAATAAATAATTTAAAAGCATTACTCCTGAAAAATGACTAATTTTAAAAATTATTTTTGCATACTGATTATAAATAAGACACTGGGGGGGGGCATTTTTACAACATTAAAATTCACAACACAAACCTGTAGAAGAAACCATGAGGAACAACGTGCTCTAGTTAATTAGGAGACTTTATGTAATTAAATTCTCAACTCCAAATGAACAGGTGTATTTACAAAAATCAAGCAAGATTAGTAAAACAAATGCTGCACACCTCATACAATTGCTTCCAAGCTTCCTATTGAAGCAGCCTGGCCTCGCCTTGGGAGTTCTCTGTAGTAACTAGTAAGGTCATCCTTCCGACTCCTCAAAAGCTGTTTCTTCCTATTTAATTGCTAGCAATAAACCTATTGTATGTATACCCCACTATTCTTTTCAAGTAGATATATTCTTGAGGAGTTACACAAAGAAGCTCATTGTTAGGTAAACCCTACAGCAAATACTCTTGAAGAATACCTACCACCTGTTAATTTATTATTACTTTTTAAATCTGGATTTTCATATATATGGGTTAAGCACATCCATTATAAGTGACAGCCAGGTATACAAACAGCTATCAGTGTCAAAAAAACTACTGAAAATACAACTGAATTTCCACCAGGGGAGCAAGTATCATTGTTGACTCATAAAAACAAAAACAAAACCCACTGCCAACGAGTCAATTCCAATTCATGGCAACCCTACAGGACAGAGTAGAACTGCCCCATACAGTTTCCAAGGAGCTCCTGGTGGATTCAAACTGCTGACCTTTTGGTTAGCAGCCGTAGCTCTTAACCACTGTGCCACCAGGATTTCCTGCTGACTCATAACAACCCTAAATGACAGAGTAGAACTGCCCCATACAGTTTCCGAGGAGCTCCTGGTGGATTCAAACCGCTGACCTTTTGGTTAGCAGCCGTACCTCTTAACCACTGTGCCACCAGGATTTCCTGCTGACTCATAACAACCCTAAATGACAGAGTAGAACTGCCCCAGAGGATTCCCTAGGCTGTAATCATAGGAACAGATCACCAGGTCTTTCTCTGGAGGGTTTAAACCATCACCGACCTTTCAGTTAGCAGCCGATCACCTAGCCATTATAATTTTTTTTAAAAATAAATAAATGTAAATCAGACATTTTAATACTAAGAACACTCCCTCTTCAAATGTTTTCTTAGACAAACATTTTACTACTGTGTATGAGATTTATTTCTCCTATTTAATTCATTACCATCTCTACTACCACAATTTTCTAATTCTGAATTTTCAAAATAGTTAAATGAAATTGTCTATTAGAAATAATAAAATAGAATGACAAAGAAGTCAACTTTACATTTATCGTCTCCTCTAGAAATGAGTAATGAGGACAGGAATGAGGAATAAAAATGAAGGAGAAAGAGAAGAAAAAGAAAAGATTTCCTATGAGTACCACAACAGAGAAGGTGTAAACTGCCAGAGATGAATTTGGGACCTAGTTACCACTAATATCAATCTTTAAAATAGTCCTTGCCTGGAATAACTTAACCATGTAGATTTCATTAATATTTACTATAAGTGAATGTCCACAAAAATATCAGGATGCTTAAATGAACTAATTTAAAGTAACCTTTTTATTTTTAAAGAAAAAAAACAATGAAAAGAAAATTATAGGAAATTAATATGATCTTCCCAAAAGAAGTAAATGAGCTGGTCATAGCTAACCATTTAAAAATATGTTTTTCATCATATCCACCCACTGCTGTCGAGTCCATTCCAACTCACAGCAACCCTGTAAGACTGAGTAGAACTGCCCCACAGGGTTTCTGTGATGGTTAAGATTGTATGTCAACTTGGCTAGGCCACTGTTCTCAGTGTTTCAGCAACTGTATAATGTTGTGATCACTTCCCTGTTGAAATCTGATACATGATCACCCCCGTGATGGAATCTGCTGAGTGGTACTGGTAGAGGTGGGGCCTGTGGCAGCTCAATGCCCCCTCAGTTTCATCTCTCTGCCTTCCGCCAGTTACTTTCTGCCTGCTCACCTTGCCAAGGTTTCTGGCTTGTTCCCAGACTGAGCAGCTGCCTCTTGTTGTCTCATCTCTGGTTCTTGGGACTTGAGCTAGCAGCTTACCTGTTGATCTTAGAATTTGTCAATCTTCACAGCCTGCAAGCGAGAGTGTGGTTCCCCGACCTGCTGATCTTGGGTTCGCCAGCCCCTGCAGCTACGTGAATCAGGAGAAACCTTGCAGTCTTGTCTGCTGATCCTGGAATTCACTGCCTGTGAGTGGGAGCCCCTCTCCAACCTGCCAACCTTGGGTTCACGAGCTTCTGTGGCTCCATGAATTGGGAGAGCCCTCTACCCTGATCCACGGACTTGGGACGTCTTAGCCTCTACAATTCCATAATCTGTTTCCTTGATATAAATCTCTCAATATATATACTTATACGCTTTACTGGTTTTGCTGCTCCAGAGAACCCAGCCTAAGACAGTTTCCAAGGCTGTAAATCTTTACTGAAGCTGACGACCACATCTTTCTCCTGCAGAGAGGCTGGTGGGTTCAAACTGCCCACCTTTTGATTCGCAGCTAAGTGCTTTAACCACTGCACCGCCAGGGCTCCTTGTCATCATATAAGTTATATTTAAGAATTTACAGCTACTATAATAATCCCCCTATGTTTATAAAGCCCAAGTTATTTTTCTTAAGAAAAAAAAATTCGATACCCATTATTCTCTTATTTGAAGTCACTAATCTAATTATGCATTTATCAAACATTTATTAAGTACCTACTAGAAGAGGCCATTATACTTGGTAAAGCAGAGGGTCAACGAAAAAGAGGAAGGCCATCAACGAGATGGAATGACACAGTGGCTGCGACAATGGGTTCAAACAGCAACAATTTTAAGGATGGTGCAGAACTGGGCAGTGTTTCCTTCTGTTGTACATAGGGTCACTATTGAGTCAGAACTGATCTGACTGCACCTAACAACAACAACGTATCCTAGCTAAGGAGCTCTAGTGGCACAGTGGTTATGTGCTCAGCTGCTAACAGAAAGGTCAGTGGTTCAAACCCATCAGTCGCCCCATGGTAGAAAGATGTGGCAGTCAGCTTCTGTAAAGAGCGCAGCCTTGGAAACCCTATGGGGCAGTTCTACTCCATCCTATAGGGATGCTATAAGTCAGAATCAACTCAACAGCAACAGGTTTGGTTTTTGGTATAAGCTTCTTATTGCTGTTGTCGGTACATGTTGTTGGTATGTTCTAGCTGCTATAACAGGCACTGGGGACACAAAAGATCATTATGATACAGTTCCTGTCACTGGCCACCGCTTCTCGGTCTCTTTCACAGAAAACCCTTTATTCAACCCCTCCTTAGTACTGCTTTCTCTCCACTGTTTCATACTGATCCTCTTTCACTTCCACTTCTACTCACCCTTTTTCTCCAAAGCCTACATCTGTACTGCCTCAACCTGCCATGTTCACTTGGTAGAGTAGCACAACCAAACTAGTTTCTGCTCCCTGAGAAAACCATGCTCTCTCACACCTCCATCTGCCTGGCTGTTGGTCTTCAAGTCTCAATTCCGGAAGAATTACTCTTCTGGGAAGTTCTGCCTGACTCCTTTGGGCAAAGCTGATGCTTCCATGCTACTGGTGACTCTATAAAAAAAACCACTGCCATCAAGTCGATTCCGACTCATAGCGAACCTATAGGACAGGGTAGAACTGCCCCATGCGGTTTCTAAGGACCTTGATTATCAGCACCTTCATTTTAATTGTTTATTTCCATATCTATCTCCTAATTAGACTGTAAGAACGTGGAAGGAAGCAACCTTGTTCATTTTTGTATCCTGACCACCTGGTGAAGAACCTGGCACACAGCAGGCACACCCAATAAATATTTTTAAGAACAAATGAATGAATGAAAGAATAACATACAACTCAGAGGATGGATTAATAAGTTGAGGATCTACTAAAAACATCTATCAAATACAGAGATTTTGTAGAAATAGGTTATTAAAAGCATAGCCAATTAGAATTTAGAATTACCAAGCTTTCTAAATTAATAAATAAGCCTAAAGGCAGAATAAAATACCTTAATAAGAAAGTTGAGGTACTATGGAAAATGGAGAGTAACCCATCTTCAGGGAACACAGATGCCATTTCTAGGTCTCAAATTCATCATCTATATTTCTCTAAAATTCTAATTCTGGATAGTCTATTTTTCTTTTTTTCATTCAAGGCAATGTTCCCATCTATTATGGATTTCCCCCAAGCAAGTATATAGAACCTAACTGAGAAGAAAGAAAGAAATGTGACAAATACTGCCCCTACAATGTGCTCCAGGATGCTTCCCTAACTTCAGTCATTCCCCCTCTGACTTCAGATTTCGCCACATCTGCAAACACATCATTACTGCAACCTGGTAAGTTTTTGTTAAATCAACTCATATTTTTTAACTCAAATACCAATTTAAGACTCTTTCTATGCCATAAAAATTTATGAAATCACAGGTTTGATTCACTAATTACACATTTTCAATATACGTTAAAGTAAATATTTAACTATGAAAAGTAGAAAATGGTTATTTGTGAACCACTTAAAATTGGTTCAGGTTTAAGTATAGCAGGTGAAACTCTGCCCAGCCTGTGGTGTCCGATGCCTGGTATGACCCAACTCCATCCTCCCTACTCCAGGGCCACCTCTTCTTCATTCTAGGACTCCTCATATGATTTACGCCTTTCTCTGGGCTTTCTGAATTCACTCGGAACTGAGTTTCCTTGAAGTACTTTTGGTTTTTAACTTCAATATATATTTATTTTCTAATAAAAAAGAAACTTTTTAAGAAGGTAATATGGCCTAGTTACCATGACAGTATTCTGATGAAGAACTGGCAGCACTTTGCTGTTACTTTTTTTGTGCTTAGATTGCGAATTCATCGAGGAGTGGGGTTGTGTTTTCAAAAATATTCTAACATGCTTCAATTTTGTTGTTGTTAGGTGCCGTCGAGTGACCCCATGTACAACAGAACAAAACACTGCCCGGCCCTGCGCAATCTTCACAATCATTGCTATGCTTAAGCCCACTGTTGCAGCCACTGTGTCAATCCATCTCGTTGAGGGTCTTCCTTTTTTTCGCTGACCCTCTACTTTACCAAGCATGATGTCCTTCTCCAGGGACTGATCCCTTCTGACAACACGTCCAAAATATACCATCCTTGCTTCTAAGAAGCATTCTGGTTGTACTTCTTCCAAGACAGATTTGTTCATTTTTTTGGCAGTCCATGGTATATTCAATACTCTTTACCAACATCACAATTCAAAGGCCCTTCTTATTCATCAGCCTTCTTCAGTCTTCCCTACTCATCGTCCAGCTTTCGCATGCATATGAGGCAACTGAGAAAGATGTGGCAACCTGCTTCCATAAAGATTATAGCTTTGGAAAACCTATGGGGCAGTTCTACTCTGTCCTATAAGGTCACTATGAGTCGGAATCAACTCAACGGCAAGGGGTAACACACCTTAGCCCCTGGGTAATGCAACTGGTTAATGCACTAGCTGCTAACCAAAAGGTTGGTGGTTCCAGTCCACCCAGAGGTGCCTCAGAAGAAAAAGTCTGGCAATGTCCTTCCAAAAAATTTACCAGTGATAACCCAATAAAGCACAGTTTTACTCTGACACACACTGGTTCGCCATGAGTCGGAATCAACTTGATGGCAACTGTTTTTTATTTTTACTCCCCAACATTAAGATTTCAATGTTGTCTTTAAATCTGCAGCATACATATCTATATTTGAGTAAACACTGATGTGTTAAAGCCTTGATTTCAAAGGTCAGATCACTAAAGTCACTACAGTACTGCAGGAAATCTTTCCAGAGATATAAGTTATATCTGTTTTTAACCAAGCATCTTTCTGAATGTCATATACCATATTTTTACGCAAATAACGCATGTGGTCTACATTTTTTGCAAACGGTGCAACCCCCTTGCACATTATTTCCCTATGCTCGATATGTACATTTTATGTGTATGTGTGCATTGTTTACATGGGTGCGTTATTTGCTGGAAAATACAGTAGTTTCAGTAAATTATTCCACTGATCACATCATGTACAACAGGAAAATTATAACTACACATATCCCTGTTGTTGCTGTTGGGTGCCATCAAGTCAATTCTGACTCAAGGCAACCCCCTGTGACAGAGTAGAACTGCCTCCACAGGGTTTTCTTAGCTGTAACCTTTACGGAAGCAGATCACCAGGTCTTTTTCCCACAAAGCTGCTGGGTAGGTTCAAACTGTCAACTTTTCAGTTAGCAGCTGAGCACTTAACCGCTGCACTACCAGGGCTCCCTACCTTGTCCTATTTCCCCATCTATTCCCTCCCTTACTGTTTCTTTCTGTTCTTCTTCCTATTCCCAACAATTGGCATTTTCCAAACTCCTTGGTCTTAATTATTTTCTCTGTAAACTTTTTTTTCTCCCTTAAGGGAATAGTTCATTTCTTAAATTCAACTGTCCCATCTAGGCAACAGACTCATCTGTGGGTTCCTGCCTAATTTTCTGTCATGTCATTCCTTTGCCCAAAAACCTTATTGCCTTCCATTAGGAGTTAATACCCCTTTGCCTGGATTTTACAGTCCTCAGCACTTTCTTTCCTAATTCCTCAACATGAAAGTCCCCCTGCCCGTTCTCATACCTCCTCTAATATTTCCAGCCTGTGTGCCTCAGAACTCATACTGTTTCCACACACACATATACACACACACACACACACACACACACACACCCCCTTCACTCCTCCCCACTACCAATTCAAAGCCTGCACATCCTACAAATATCCCCATCCAAGCCCACCTCCTCCACAAAGTCTTTCTTGATGATACCAGTGCCGTTATAAGCGCTCATTTCTCTAAATGCAAAATTGAGTATCATTTGGTATGTTCATCTGAGTTGTCTCGAAATCAGTTTCTTTGAGACCTAGCAAATATTTACTAAAATCTGCTTTATTGCTTTCAGTAGCTTTTCTCTCCAGCAGTGTTTTATAAGCATATAACATCTCTAAATCAAAGGTTAACCTTTCAAAGCAATGTTAACTGCAGTTAATACAAGTGCTTAAAATCAGTGTTTTCCATTTATCTATATTCTTACAACAAATGGAAGGGAAATAATTAAGATAGTAAAACTAATTCCCTAAGACGCACATTGAAATTTTATAAACACATTACATTTAAAAAAAAACAAAACAAAAAAAACACTCGTTGTTTAGTCAATTCCAACTCATAGCAACCCTATATGCGACCCTATTTAAGTAGAGCTAATTAAAAACTGATAGTTTACCAGTATTTCAAAATAATAATTTTAGCTTACTACCATTTTTTGACTCATACTTATTTTAGGTTACCCTATGATACAAAGTAAATAAGTCTGTACCTTAAGATATAAAAATAAATATAAAGACTGTAGATAATCTAGTTCTGAAATTATAATTCACAGAATTTAAAATCCTTTGGAGACCTCTAGTGGTCGAAAAAATAATACAAAAATATCCTAATATTTTAAGATGGTGGTATGTATGTATTATTCCAAGCCATTCTTTTACCTTTTTCATGTAGCTTTAACATATTATTTCTTCAATTTCAAACATACAACACTAACTGACAAAAACTGTAACTTATTTTTACCAGATTTACCGCAGAAGAAAAAAGCGGTTTTAAATCTAAGACACAAGAATTTACTTATCACTACATTTAGAACCAACGAAGGTACTACCAAGAACAAAACAAAAAAAATTGTCTACTTAAAAATTCAATACTAAATTGTTTACTGGTAGTAAATAAGGAAAAGATTTTGACGAGCTATTTTCTTTATACATAATTAAAATCATTCCTTATGTTCCTTTTTTTCTTTCTTTCTTCTTTTTGTTCCCCCCCCCCCCCGATATGGCCAGGAGTTGTTTCTCAAGTTAATAAAAGACAAGTTTTACGGATGTTAAAATGGAACCACTAGCATTTAGGCAAAAAATTAAATTAGGGTCATACCGAACACCAAAACCAAAAACCAAACCTGTTGCCATCGAGTCAATTCTGACTCATAGCGACCCTACAGGACAGAGCAGAACTGCCCCATAGAGTTTCCAAAGAGCGCCTGGCAGATTCGAACTGTTGACCTTTTGGTTAGCAGCCGTAACTCTTAACTACTATGCCACCAGGGTTTCCATACCTCACACAGTAAAGCAAAATAAAGAAAAATGAACTAAAGAGTTAAATGCTAAAAATTCAATTAAACTAAAAATAAGACAAAAGAAAAAATAAATCAACTAACATAAAATACGGAAACCCTAGCGGCGTAGTGGTTAAGAGCTACGGCTGCTAACCAAAGGTCGGCAGTTGGAATCCACCAGCCTCTCCTTGCAAACCCTATGGGGCAGTTCTACTCTGTCCTATAGTGTCGCTATGAGTCAAATTGACTCGATGACAACGAATTTGTAGTTTGTTTTTCGTTTTTTTATCATTAAATATATTCTTGCAAACCAACCTCATTTGTCTCTCAACAATGGCCCTCCTTATTTTCCCAAGGACCTTCTTCACTTTGAAATAACTGATGGTAGATGTTTAGCCTAAAAGTTTCTTTTTCCCAAGACCTGTATCTCTAAGACTTTGTGTAGTCCATGAGAAACTTGTTTTTCTGCACTACTATATTACCTTCAAAGAACCAACAGCTTGAACCAACTACATTCTTCGTTTTATCACAAGATTATAAATGGTATATAAGCAAAAAACCGCTTTACAGTAGCCACAGCAGTTTCTCTAGAACTGACTGCCCATTTGCAAACGTCTCTTTCTCTTTCTCTAAATAGTTGATCTCTTTAATGGTCAAAGTCTTATTGTTTTTAATAGTAATTATCCCTGGGTTATAAGATTTGACTTAATATTTTTATCTTTTTTTCTATAACTTCCAATTTCTCCTAAATGATTAGTGCTATAATCAGAAAAATAAACTATGAAAGCTACTTTGAAAGAAGTTAGATTAAAATGAAAAAAACAAAACCACTCTTAATCCTAAGGACAAAGAAACATATGGAACTTTAATCAATTAGCTTGATTTTCTAACAAATTTTTAATCCTATTAACTGAAAATCTTCTGAAGTCCAAATTCCTCAATACAGTCAGTCCTCGATTTCTGGCGTATTCAAGTTATGACAAATTGTACTTAGGATGGTCTTTTTTTTTCTTTTGTACACCTCATCATTAGTAATATGTACTATATACAATGTTGCAGCATGTAATTTGCTGATATTATCAATCTATGTTCACTCTTAGATGTTCAATTTTATGATTTACTGTCCGCAACATTGTCATTTAGATTTAGTTTTCTAAACTAACTCAGGGGCTTCAGTTGCTTGAAAACATGGACCCAAACACTGATCACTTTGCTAAAGTCGACAGGCAGATTCGGGAACCAGTGAGATGTTACTACGAAATATATGAAGAAAAAAAGAAAAGGACCATACAGACAACTCCCACTAATTTTCCACCTAGAAATGCCATCCCCATTCCCAAAGATAATCCAGATGGTTCAGAACCTTCCACAAGTAGAGTTATTATCACAACTGACAAAATGCCAACATCATCCAACTCTTCTGCATCGTCAGAGTAAATTTTATGATTTGTGTATTTTTTTAATGTATCTACGCATGTATTAAGATACACCTATAAGTTTATATGTAATGTTTTCAACCCCCAAAGACAGAGATCGGATTTATAAAGATACTGATAATAATAGGCAATAATAATGAAAGCCAAAAAAAAAAAAAAAACAACCGAGGTATTCGACTTACATCAGAACTAATTTACAACAGAGTTGTTGGAATACAGCTCTGTCATAGGTAGGGGACTACCTGTATCAGGGAAGATTACTCAATAAGCATCAACAAAACAGGGGCACCGGTTTTCCAAAGCAAAGACCCACAGATGTCAAGCAAACAGGACACAAGGAAAAGTGAGCACCACAGTGGAAGGGAACTGTTGGGGCGCTAAATGAAACTGATACCAGCTCCAGTGCATAAGAATGTGCTGGCTGGAAATAAAGTTCGTGCATGGTCACGAGGGTGCCCACCCACAAGATTGTTTAAGCTATGATGCCACTACCACTTCAACACCTTCGTTGACATCTGACTCTTACGGTACCCTCCCATGTACCTGAAATTCCTTATCTCGGCAGGTCTCTTGGGAATACACTATTTCTTTCTAATAAACAAGAGGTGGGGGTGGGCTATCAAGTCTAACTCTTGCTATATTCACCCAATATGCAACTGGATCCAACGAGTGATTACTGGGCAAGGACGGATTCTATTAATAGATAACAAGTCTCTGATCTATTCTGGGAGAACTGTCTTGAACATCCACGTCTGCCGATCCAGCAACGCTAGTCAGGAAGGCCATCAATGTTCTTTGCAATAATACAAACACAAGGATATGCTCTTGCACACATCCTAGTAAACAACCAATGAGCACTCCAGTCCCAGATGATGCGCAAAAGTGAGGGAACTCAAATAAGTGGACCATGACAATGAATTCAATCAAGTTACTTTTTAACTGCACAGCATTTATGTACAGAGTTACGTCCTAAGTTGTGTAAACAATAATATTTATAACTTTAACTTTAAAATATGTTTGGCATACACATGGATGCAATCTAGCATACATTTAATATAATACTAACATGGGTAATAATTTAATACTAACACAGCAAACACCCTAAAAATACTGGAGATATTAATATTTATCTAGCACAAAAGGTTTTCATTTACATACCAAACGAGTTTCATTTTTATTGTCTGCTGTGCAGGACACAGTGCTTGATATCACTCCATATATGCCAATAAATCAGGTATATACGTAACTCACATATCCAGTTCAAATGTGTGAATAAGTAGAGGAGGGAGCACCACAGATTATCAGTGCTTAGGGTATGCCTTAATCTGGTCCTGACCTATATATAAAGTCCTCTTCATTCCAGCCCCAGCCTGCCTTTCCAGTCTATTCTCCCACCATACTCGTCCACGTGGGAGGATAAAATCTTTCCAACCAGACACCTTCATATTTGGAACTTAATACATCATGCCTTATGAATCCAGCTCGTATGCACACATCTATCTCTCCTACTGGATTATAAACTCTGACAGACATGTAACACAACCACATCTTCTTCCTTTGTATGCCACCATGCCTAGCACACTGCCTCATAAATAAGATGTGTGGTCTTTAGATCTACTAAATAAAAACTAACCTGCTGCTGTAGAGTCGATTCCGACTCACAGCGACACTACAGGACAGGGCAGAACCACCCCACAGGGTTTCCAAGACTGTAATCTTTACGGAAGTAGACGGCCACATCTTTCTCTTGCAGAGCGGCTGGTGGGTTCGAATTGCCTACCTTTCGGCTAGCAGCTGAGCGCTTAACCACTGTGCCACAGGGCTCCTTAGTAAATAAAGCTACTGGATACGAATTGAAACTTGCAGCGCAGATAAAGCATTTTCAAAATTAAATAAAACTTTCTAAGAAATGAACTCTAAATTGTCTCCAGATACTGAAAATTAATGACCAAATAATATCATGAACCCCTTTAAAAAGATCAACCTCTGAAGTCCTACAGTGAGGTGATAGCACGGATAATTTAATTTTTCTTTTTAAAAATGTCCTCTACTATTGCTGAAATATAATTTTACAAGTAACAATTTTCAGTAACGTTCATAAGTATCAATTAGCTTTGGAATTGAGTCTAAGTTTTGGAATCAACATGGGTTTCCAGCATGTACCAACTTACCTAGCTGCAGTTACTCTGCGGATGAGCGTCTCTGTTTGCTGTGACAAGTCTGATGGCAGCAGCAGTTCCACCGGCTGCAGGCACAGGATCCGAGTTTCTAGTTCTGAACGGGAAGCAAAGTCCTGGAAACTATCAAACACAACCTCACCTGTGGCAGGCTGCACTCCCTAAAACGAACAAAAACAGAATGTCACAGAAAATATATATTTTTTCCCAATTATAGCTATGACACAGCACAAATAAATCTGGAAGTAGTAAAGATGATACACTCATTAGCATGTTCTCCATTTCTAAAGTGTCCAAAAGAAGGACTCAGAGTCACTAATATCTAAACTATGCTAGATGGGATTTTGGAGAGACAGCCTAGTACAAGGTCTGATACACATAGCTGAGTGTCTGTGATATCACCAAATCCTCCTGGGCCTCAGTTTCCTCCTCTGTAAATGGGAATAAACCAGCCTACTTCCTTCACTGGATTTTTGTAAGGAACAAATATCAGAAAACAAACATGTAAATGCTTTGTATACCATAAAACCAAAAACACCAAACCCTTTGCCATCAAGTCGATTCTGACTCACAGTGACCCTATAGACAGAGTAGAACTGCCCCATAGGGTTTCCAAGGAGCAACTGGTGGATTCGAACGGCTGACGTTTTGGTTAAGCAGAGCTCTTAACCACTGTGCCACCAGGGCTCCTTGTGAACTATAAAGCACTGTACAAATAGCAGCTATCATCATTAAAAGTAATGAGACAGGCTCCTAATAAACTGACCATCAGAGTAGTACTAAATTACTACTTCATCATATAAAATATGTTAAAAAATCTAATTTAAAAAAAAAAAAAACAACAAATATAACAAACTCTGAATGGACCTCACATAGATCATCTATCCAGTGAAATAACTACGATGACTTAAAGTACTTCTTAACACCAAAACCAATCACAGCAAAGATAAACTGGAAGATCATGGTTTGGAAGAGATGAGAAAGTTAAGTAACTTAGGGAAGGTCCCAGAGCTATCAAGTGGTGGAACCCAAGATTCAAACTCATGTCATCTGAATTACAGGCCATACTCTCATCCACTACTGATACTTACGAAATGCATGGGGCTAGTTATAGACTGGAGCCCTGGAGGCACAGTGGTTAAGAGGTCAGCACTTCGAATCCACCAGCCACTCCTTGGAAATCCTATGGGACATTTCTGCTCTGTCCCATGGGGCACTATGAGTCAGAATCGACTCGATGGCAATGGGTATCAATGGGTAGTTACAGACTGATTAGCTACCAGGCAGAAAAACAACCGATCCCTATGCTCATACACTGCAAGTGGAAAGTAAAGTGACACAGTCACTTCAGAAAATAGCCTGGCATTATCTAAGAAAACTGAAAATATCCCTACTCTGTAACTCAACAATTCCTCCAACAGGACATACTCTTGAGAAACTCAGACACATGTACACCAGAAGGCATGTACAAAAACGTTTATAGTAGCATTCTTTGTACAGACAAAAACACAGAAAGAGCTCATATGTCCATCAACAAAAAAAGGATTATAGATCATAAAATGGGATACTACACACAGCAACACAGTGAAAACTACAGCAGCACATGAAAATAAATCTCATAAATATAATAGTAAATGACAGCAAGCCCCAAAAGTACACACAATATGTTTACATACACATATAAAGTCTAAGGTGGTAAAACTGGAATTAAAGGCAAGGAAGTTATTATCATAAAAGTCTAGATTATGGTTACCTCTAGAGGGAAGAAACAACAGAAGCCCTGTGAGTTGTTGTTGGGTGCCACGGAGTCAGTTTAGCCTCACAGTGGCCCCATGTGACAGAGCAGAACTGCCCCAAAGGGTTTTCTAGACTGTAATCTTTGTGGGAGCAGACTACCAGGTCTTTCTCCCTTGAAGCAGCTGGGAAGGTTTGAACAGCCAATCTTTCAGGTAGCAGCTGAGCACTTAACAACTGAGCTACCAGGGTTCCTTTCGTGAGTTGTAGGCAATATATTTCCTTACCTGGGTGATTGCCTCACAGATAACAGTTTTATTACACAGTAAATTTTTGTTTTATACATTTTTCCATTTGAATATAATTTTTTTAAGTCCCTCATTTTTAGCTCAAGGAACTTCTTTAATCCTAGACCAGAGGGATTCTCTAAGGCACAGATAGCTGGACTATAAGTACATGAATATACATATATGTTTATCTCCCAAACACAACCATGCATTTACAAAAGTCATTTACAGAAGTTCAAACAACACATTTATCAGCCAGACAAATTCCCCTTTGCTTTACTTAGAGAAATAGTCTCTACTGTAATACCTACAACATCTATTGTTCTGTGTGATACATGACATTGAAAAACGTGAAGACAGTCTGCATAAAATGTGTATTGCCCAACTGAAGGCAGAGGGCCTGATCGAAGTGGTACTACAACAGTAAGGCCTGTGAGTTCAGACTACCAGTACCCAAAAGATGACTTTCAGGTAGTGACTGGAGAATGTGTGACACTCACCAAAGCAGAGGAAAACCCAAGGAGAACAGTATTGAGAGTAAAGGAGGATGAGATCCATTTCAGCCATATTGAGTTAGAGGAGCCAGGAAAATTCTGAAGTCCCTTGTCCAATAAAGGGCTGGATGCAGCCTGGAACACAGGAGAGAGGTCTAGCCTAGACCCAGAGCTCTGGATGTCATCCGCCCAAAAGTGGTCAGTGAGGTCGATAATAGGACCCAAACCACAGCTTCATCTATCCTGAGACCAAAAGAACTAGATGGTGCCTGGCTACCACCACCAACCATTCTAGTCAGGGCCACAACAGATGGACCCTGAAAGGATGGGAGAAAAATGGGGAACAGAACCTCAAATTCCTAAAAGAAAGAAAAACTAAGTCTACTAGACTGGTTGAGAGTGGACGACTCTCCGAGACTATTGCCCTGAAATACTCTTCAAACCTTGAACCAAAACTAACCCCTGACATCATCTTGTGGCTATAGATCATCTTGTAGTTAAATAACAAACTGGCTCAAAAAATAATGAACATCACTCGTAAGTACCGTGCTCCTTTAAAAAATCACCTATATGAGACCAAATGATCAACAATTAGTTTAAAACAGGGCTTTCAACCAGTTCAAACAGGTTCAGTCATGGCCACCAAAGCAAAAACAGACCACACTCAAATTTTTACAATTTAACAATATGGGTGATTCAGAACGATAACTGGAACAGGAAAAATTACGAGTTGAAGCCCTGGAATGGGAGACTCAGAAGAGGTGCAGTGAGCCCTTTGAGGAACCTGCTAGGTGAGACTGGATTATTTGCAGGACTGTGGAGAGCAACACACATTCAAAGCAGTGTGGTCAACCCCGATCTTTAGGTGGGGTACCGCTGTTTCCAACTGTTCAAAATCCAACAGGCAAGAGATCTGGTTGCTATGCAATGCATATGCTGCCCTTGTTTTCTAAGACAGCAATTAGGTTTCCAGCAGGGCTTCGACCCATAATTTTTCCCATACCGGTTATCATTCTGGTTTACCCAAATTTTAAAAATTTGGGTCTGTTCCACTTTCGCTTCCTCAGCCATAGCTGAACCACAAAGAACCAGTTTGAAGCCCTGCTTTAAAACAAAGATAAGAATATAAGAGGGCAGGGAAGCTAGACTAATGGAAATGGAACAACCAGAAAGAAAACAGTGAGAATGTTCATGCATTGTGAAGACTGTAGCCAATGTCACTGAACAACTTGTACACAAATTGTTAAATAGGAACCTAAACTGCTGTGTAAACCTTCACCTAAAACACAATAAAATATTATTTTAAAAAATCTAAAAAAAAAAGAATAGGACCCAAAAAAATGCTTGAGGGGCAAACTATCATTTCTCATTTTTTTCCACCCCAGTTCACACAATATGATTAACTTTGGCAGTGGACCAGATAATATTCCTAAAAGCACTAAGCAAGAGATGTACACTATCAACTGTCTCTTTAGAAGGAGTTTTGGCTAAATATAAAATAGCACATTATATACGTTAAGGCTTAAAAGCAAATAACCTTACTATTTGTAGACAGGGCCAACT
Organism: Trichechus manatus latirostris; assembly: GCF_000243295.1. Lineage (NCBI taxonomy): Eukaryota > Metazoa > Chordata > Mammalia > Sirenia > Trichechidae > Trichechus > Trichechus manatus. Next base: position 2,145,508 of record NW_004443965.1, read on the forward strand.
GCCTATGGCTAGACAAAAAGCTGCTTCTCAAGGATAAAAAAATCGTTTGGAGCCATCCAATACCAACAGTAATGCTAAGTCTCAGAGAGAAGGGCTTGTTGGTTAAGCAAATGTTAACACAGAGATCACGTGGCCAGAATAAAGTATTAAAAGGTACACTGGAAACATTCAGGTTGTAAAAATTTGTGTTGCTATTGTTGCTAATTGTGAAAGTTAGAAATCGGTGACAATAGTTAAAATTAGTTACTACTTAGGCAAGGAATACTACTTTTGCATAACTTATAAAACGGGAATCTAGTAGCTCCAAAGAGCAATAAGGAGTATAATTTTGAGTGGAGCCCAGGTGGGTCTGTAAATGGGTAAATTACACATATATTGCCAGAATGCAGCAAGATCAATAAGCTATGATTCACAAATTATATTTATCTAGAAGACTGCTTGTAAAAATTCCTTTTATTACTTTACTATGAAGTTTTGTACTGGCCCCTTATCATTTCCTCTTGACTATCCCTGCCTTCAAATCTAGATACAATAATCCTATAATCATTCATGTTTAATTTCAAACCCCTAGCGGAAATCTGTAAAACTCTCTGCTTCCCATGCATGTGTTGGCTTAGTGTTTTATTCTAACTATACATAGTTCACAGCATGTCTGTCACTGTGTCTGCCTTCAACTCTAGAATCCTAGAGCACATGGACCAAGACTATCTGGACCTCTCCATAACATATACTGACAAGTAGCCATATGACTCATTAACAACCTGGATATACAGCAACCTTGTTTGCTGAAAGTGAAGAGGATTTGAAGCATTTATTGATGAAGATCAAAAACTAAAGTCTTCAGTTTGGATTACACCTCAACATAAAGAAAACAAAAATCCTCACAACTGGACCGATAAGCAACATCATGATAAACAAAGAAAATACTGAAGTTGTCAAGGATTTCATTTTACTTGGATCCACAAGGAACGTCCATGGAAGTAGCAGTTAAGAAATCAAACGACATACTGCATTGCGCAAATCAGCTGCAAAAGACCTCTTTAAAGTGTTAAAAAGCAAAGATGTCACTTTGAGGACTAAGGTGTGCCTGACCCATGCCGCGGTATTTTCAATCACCTCATATGCATGCGAAAGCTGGACAATAAACAAGGAAAACCAAAGAAGAATTGATGGCTTTGAATTACAGTATAGCTGGCAAAGAATACTGAATATATCCTGTGCTGCCAGAATAACGAAATGTCTTGGAAGCAGTACAACCAGAATGCTCCTTAGAAGCGGTGGCGAGACTTTGTCTCACATACTTTGGGACACTCTATCAGGAGGGACCAGTCCCTGGAGGAGGATATCAAGCTTGGTAAAGCAGAGGGTTGGCAGAAAAAGAGGAAGACCCTCAACAAGATGGACTGACACAGTGGCCACAACAATGGGCTCAAACATAGCAATGATCGTGAGGATGGTGCAGGACTGGGCAGTGTTTTGTTCTGCTGTACACAGGGTCACTATGAGTTGGAACGGACTTGACAGCACCTAACAACAACAACAATGGCCATATGAGAAAATTTTAGCCAGTGATTTAACATATAATAGTATGAGGAAAATATTTTTATAATACAATTACTTGAGGGGGCACTTCATCATATATCCTCATTATAAACTATAAATGTTACCTCATATTTAGAGATACCATTACAATCTTGAAAACTCTGGTGGCATAGTGGTTAGCTACAGCTGCAAACCAAATGGTCACCAGTTTGAATCCATCAGCTGCTCCTTGGAAACCCTATGGTGCAGTTCTACTCTGTCCTACAGGATCACAATGAGTCAGAATCGACTTGACGGCAACAGGTTTCAGGTATTACAATCTATCATTCATTCTTCACCTACAAAGTACTTACCACAATCCCAATATAAATGTTCCCCTTTTTTTTGTCCTTAACAGTTTCTTTATTTTCACAAATACACAGCAGATAGTTGGTAGAAGTATCAGTCATTATCTCGTCAACATTTACAGCATCATCCAGCTTGATTAGGGGATTCACATGTAATAATTATTAAAGAAAAATATATGCTACTTTTCCATTAATATTAACTGTTTTCTCCTTTAAAATCATGGTTCATTTTGCCAGGTACTTAGAGGATCCATTAGTCTTTGTAAAAATCTTCCATACAGTATTCATTTACTCTGATTATAGCTGCATACCTTATCTACCTTAAGTTATAAGGCTCATAAGGACAGATGACTATTATCTCCCCACTTCCAAAGCACGTGGCAGAATACATCAGACACTGTGGAAGCCCAAATATTAACCCTCTTCTTTACTTGAGTGATGTTGAGACTTAATGTAAATCCTCAGTAATCCCATAATGTTTTAATTCCATAAATCAATGCACCTAATAGCTAGTAGCTGTCAGCTACTTCCCTGTAACTATTCCTTTCTCCAAATCTACATATAATAACCCCATAATCATTCATACTTAATTTCAAATTCCTAGAGATAATCTGTAAAATTACCATGCTTTGCTATCCACACATTTGCTGGCTTAGGGTTTTATTAAAGTGCCTAATAGCTCTGGGAAATAGTAAAAAAAATTTTTTTTAAAATGAGAAAAGAAAACAGATATATACACCCACTCCTCACTTATCAACATGGTTAAGCTCCAAAGACCAGGTCGTTACCCGAAAATCTGCTTTATGTGAAAATGGAGGATGACCACATCAGATCACAAAATGGAGAATGACTACATCATTACATAACTAACATATTACGTCTTTGCATAACTACCAAATTACATCAACATAACTGCCGAATAACTGAGAATCATGGTCCAGCCAAGTTGACACATAATCTTTACCATTACAGCCCGTGTTACTCTCACCTCGCCACTTGTTACTGCCAGATATACATCATTAATGCACAAAGTAGTCCAATAGTAGGTTTTTTAGCAGTCTCACAAATGTGAAACATCAGATAACAAGCTAGTCGATAACTGAGGAGTAGGTGTATATACATTTATATATAAATATCTATACTTATATATAAATATAAATAATTTATGCTTATGTATATGTGTGTGTGTATATATATCTCTCTCTCTCTCATTGCCATCGAGTCAATTCTGACTCATAGTGACCCTATAGGACAGAGTAGAACTGCCCCATAGAGTTTCCAAGGAGCACCTGGTGGATTTGAACTGCCGACCTTTTGGTTAGCAGTCACAGTACTTAACCACTACACTACGAGGGTTTCCATATTTATACATACACATATATATATACCCAAAACCGAACTCACTGCCATGGAGTCGACTCCAACTCATAGCAACACTACAGGACAGAGTAGAGCTGCCCCCCAGGTTTTCCAAGACTGTAATCTCTACAGGAGCAGACTGCCACGTCTTTCTCCCACAGAGTGGCTGGTGGGTTCAAATCACTGACCTTCTGGTTAGCAGCCAAGCACTTAACAACTGTGCTACCAGGGCTCCTCATATATATGTATACGATAGTCAATTAATTAAATTCTCAGATATGATGAAGTTAGTCTGAGCATAGCCAGTTTGGGTAAAGTTCTGATTTTTCAGCAGGTAAGAGCTATAGCAGCAAAGAAATAGGGAGGGGTACTATTTTAGGAGAAGGCTTCGAATGAGAGGCTCAGGCTCAGGAAAAAGAAAAATCATCAAGCCCTGGTGGTGCGATAAGGAGTCCTACTGCAGTGGTTAAAGCACTCAGCTGCCAACCAAAAGGTCAGCAGTTCAAGCCCACAGCCGCTCAGCAGGCAGTCTGCTTCTGTAAAGATTTACAGCCTTGAAAACCCTATGGGGCAGTTCTACTCTGCCCTACAGTATTGCTATGAGTCGGAATTGACTTGACAGCTGTGGGTTTGGTTTTGGTTTTTTGGTGGTGCAGTGGTCAAGCACTTGCTGCGAACCGAAAGGTCAGCGGTCCAAACCTACCAGACACTCCGCGGGAGAAAGATGTGGCAGTCTGCTTTCATAAAGATTTACAGCCTTGGAAACCCTATGGGGCAGTTTTACTCTGTTTATAGGGTCGCTATGAGTCAGAATCAACTCAGTGACAGTGGGTTTGGTTTTGGTTTATAGCCCAATCAGCTTAGAGCGACAAAGAGTTCTTAACGGTCTGGGGGTCCATTCTGAATGGCATTTATGGTAGAGATTTATGACACTGATGGAATAAAACAGCTCTCAGAATTTGGGTAGAAGCTAGGCAGGTCTCTAAAGGAGCAGATCTGTAATAAATCATAACAGAAATATTAAGAAATATTCTTTTCACAAAATATCATTTAAGACCTTCTTATCTCCACATTCTTTTATTATGGGGCACCTGACCCCACTCCATAGTAAACATTTTAAAATGCACCCTTATTTCATTTTACATATAATTATTGGTTTAAAAAAAATTAACAGCATTTTTATGACTTTGCTTTTGAAATTATTTTGCTTCAAGTTACTCATTTATTTTATAAACGGCTATAAATTTTGGGGTAATCCTTGTGCAGCACACAGAAGATTCTTGCAAAGCGAAGAAACTTCACTTACATTTTCAAAAGTAGTAAAATTTTTACGAAGGTAATTCAGCTTTAATGAAGATGGCCTACTGCTATGTTTTATAAGCATTTAACTGTGTGTTCATTTTGATTTTGCAGTTTTCTTTTCACATTTTGAAACTAGTAATTTCTTTTTTGGGTTTCATTTTAGTAGGATCTTAAAAAGCTTGTAGGCCTTAAGTACCGAACAAGTGCCCACAAATGGCCTAGGTGAGATGTGATTTCAAATCAGTTGCTAACTGCCATCATCTTTTATCAGGTTATCTGTGTTTAACTAACTTTCCTTACTCTTAATGGATGATGAACTCTGCTTTTACCATGGCATTTGAAAAATGCTTGTTTCCAAGATTAGTCCAAAGAACTAATTGCCCACAGCTACCAAGGCCTCCACCGAACTGAGTCCAGTACAGCTAGATTGTGCCCGGCTACCACCACTGACTGCTCTGACCAGGATCACAACAGAGGGTTCTGGACAGAGCTGGAGAAAGATGTAGAGCATAATTCTAACTCACAAAAAAAACGCCAGATTTACCGGCCTAATGGAGACTGGAGAAACTTCGAGAGTATGGCCCCCAGACACCCTTTTAGCTCAGTGGTGAAGCCACCTCTGAGGTTCACTGTTCAGCCTGGGAGTGGACAGCCCCGTAAAACCAAATGAGACTAACGAGGTACAGGAGTCCAGTGACAAGGGCCAGGAGGCAGAAGAAGACAAGAAAGCTGGTGATAGGGAAGCCAAGGTTGAGTAAGGATATTGTTGATGTATTGTGAGATTGTTAACCACGGTCACAGGGCAACATTTGTAGTAACTGTTAAATGAGAAACTATTTTGTTCTGTAAGCCTTCATCTTAAGTGAGAATAACAGCACAATTGGAAGAGCGTAGTCAATGTCACTGAACTGTGCATGTAGAAATTTTTGAACCGGTGTATCTCTGACTATGTGTATTTTCACCAAAAAAAAAAAAAGGTTGAGAAGTTAGAGGGTTAATATGTTGTGGGGTTGTTAACCAATGTCATAAAACAACATGTATACTACTGTTTCACGAGAAACTATTTGTTCTGTAAGCCTTCAGCTGAAGTACAATAAAATATAAAAAAAAAAAAGAAAAAAAAAGGCTTGTTTCTAGCTATTATCAACCCTTCCCTCTTCAACAGTACACACAATCAAAAGTTTAAGTAACCATATCATCTTATCTGATCAAAAATATAGCCACTCAAAAAACTGTTAAAAATTTACAAAAAAAACCCTGTTATCCTCAAACAAATCCTTTGTGACATTTAAGAGAAAAATTCTATTCAAAAAGGATATCTTCTCCAATAAGGGTAGATTTCGTATAAAGAGCAGTCAATTTCCGGGAAAAGACTGTACTTTTATTGTCCCCAATGGCTTTTAATGCTGCAGTTTCAGTTTGCTTCACAACTCCCACCTTCAACAAAGATAAAAAATATTAAATTTGAAATATGAAGGAAAATTTATTCTTAAAAAAACACATTTCAAAATTTTAAAAGGTTAATTCTGAATCCTTTAAAATAAACAAATTATTCCACAATCTTCAGATGTAGGTCTTAAATAATAAGCATACAGGGAGTTTACAAGTGTGGCTAAATTACTTAGAAACACTCTACCACAGAATTTAAAAAAATAAAAAATTTACCTTAAATATCTAACAATATGTTCAAAACTCATGAAGATATAATGCTAATAATTATTATACACTTTCATTTCTCCAAATTACCAAATTCCAAAACCATTAAAACCGGTCACTCTACACCACGTTTTCATTCTCGGGAAGAGAATTCCAACTCTCTTTCCCACAAGTTAAAGCCAAAGCTGACCTTATATCCTTTTGCCACAAGGCGGCGCACATGAACAAACAGTCTATGAGTAGGTATACTTGCTGTCATGAAGTTGTGATCCAAATGGCAATAAATATTGAGTTCCCGCGCTGCAATCTGAAAAAATTTTGAAAAGAGATTTTCGATAAATTTCTATTGCAAGACTCCCTCTGTGGGGTCTGTTGCCTTTGTTGTGAAAATTCATCAAGGCACATACTTAGGATTTGGGCACTTCTCTCTGTGTAGGGTGTATCAATAAAAAGTTTAAAAGACAATCTCTGTGTGAATGTTTAGGGTTTACTGTATTTGGGCAGTTTCAATGGCCTTGCCTCAGGGGAAAAATCTTTACCTACAAACTGCTCAGAAAAATATGATGGGTCTTCTTCTAGGTATTTAGATCTAACAAAACCTTAAAGTGCTGAGCTTTCCCTATCCAAAGACTATTTAATACAGAGAGCATCAGACTATGATAGAATAAGAATTTGCTACATGGCATATGCAAATAAATGACAATTAGGAGATAGTACAGAGTATACCTAAATGACTTCTTTCCTGGGTGGCACAATCGGTTAAGCACTTGACAACCAGCCAAAGGGCTGGCAGTTCAAACCTACCAAGAAGTGCCTTGGAAGACAGGCCTGGTGATCTGCCTCTGCTGGGTCACAGATTTGAAAACCTTATGGAGCAGTTCTACTCTGCACACATGGGGTCGCTCTGAGTTGGAATCAACTTGACAGCAACTAACAACAATAACAACAACATACCTGAATTATGAACACACTTAAACAGAGAACATCTTTGAGGAAGTGAGAAGAGAACCCTCTGATCTGGTTAGTTAGTCAACGATACATGAGTGGTAGGAATACCCTCTGACCCCCTACTTTCTTTCAGAAAGCACCATGGCTCAGATATTGCCCACTGGAGCCTTGGAATTCTCATTCCAACACTCTTGCTCCTCTGCCCCACCCATCTTAAACTGTATTTGTCCCTCACTGTAGCACAGGAAAACATCAGCCTTTACTGTGGTCAGGGTTGAATTTACCTTTCAACTTAGAGAGCATAAGACAAAAAACACATTCACCGATTTATCTATAGGATGCCTACCAAGTTCAAGTTTCTGTCCTCAAGAAATATGCTAACTATTTTGGAGTCCAATTTCATAAAGTAGAAAACAGCATGATGCATCTGACCTAGAGAAGACCACTTTCCAGCCGCAACATGGTTTAGCAAACTTGGATTAAAAAAGTTGGGCAAGTCTTCACTTGCTTGCCATCCCATCAGGCATCAGAGCTGCCACCTCATCACTGTCTCTGATGCTGTGCAGCTCCAATCAGGACTGAGACCTATGTAATCATCACGATCATCCACAACTCCCAACAAATGCATCATCAGCCATACTTTCCCACAGCTTGCCCATTAAATGCTCAAACTCACTTCTAACCTTCTCCTGAATCAACTTAAACCTGTATCAAATATCTCAAAACTAAGTACAAATCAACTTAGACTAACAGATATCAAGAAGACTGACATAAAAGAGATCCAGTTGGTGGCTGACAGAGTTAATGTGCCATTGAGACTCACCTATGTCCCTGGCTATGAAAATTCATAAATTAAGGGTAAACAGAGGAACTTCTGTACATCTCAAATTTTTTTCTTGCTAGAGTCTTCATTAGGAAATATCAATCTTTACATGACTATGGTTCATTCACTAATTTATTCATCCAATAAACTTTTGATGGATCAAAGTTACTGGGCTAGCACTACAGAACATAAACACTGACATCCTAATAGGGAACCCCATACCCTCCCCCATAAGTCTAGCTCCCACCAATTGTGTTTGTGTTTATGGTTTTTACTTTAAATGACACCATTTTTAAAAGGTAATTAATCAAATTAGCTTTTCATAAAGTCAGAAAATGAAACAAAAGTACTGAAAAATAACTAAGGCTGGACAAGAAGAACATAAAGCAGTCTCTGAAAAAACAACTTACCTCTGCATCGTCGCCAAAGAATCTATACTTATATCCACATTCCACAAACAAAATTACATCTTTATGCTGCTGCTTCATTTCTATGTACTGTAATTCTAATGGAGTGTAGATGCTTTTGGTCCGTTTGTTAGATGGTTTAGAATCAGAAGTCAGTGTTTTACCCTGTCAACAAAAAGTTTTATAGTTTAAAAGGTTTTAGCCATGATAATATAATAGTTCCCAGAAACAGATGTCTATCTGGCACAAAGATAACTATTCGTGAATCTAGATGAAAGGTTTACAGGAGCACATATAGTATTCAGGCAAGTTGTCTATCAGTTTGTTGTACTGTGGTGGCTTGCGTGTTGTCATGATGCTGGAAGATATGCCACAGGTATTTCAAATACCAGCAGCATCACTCATGGCGGACAGGTTTCAATAGAGCTTTCAGACTAAGACAGATGAGGAGGAAGATCTGGTGACCTACTTCTGAAGAGAATTGACCAGTGAAAACCTTATGAATAGCAGCAGAACACTGTCACTATAGTGCTGGAAGATGAGCCCCTCAGGTTGGAAGTCACTCAAAGTACGACTGAAGAAGAGCTGTTTTCTCAGAACACAGTCGACCTTAATGATGTAGATGGAGCAAAGCTTTCAAGATCTTCATTTGCTGATATGGAATGACTCAAATTGAGAAGAAACAGCTGCAAACATCTATTAGTAATTGGAACATGGAATGTACGGAGTATGAATCAAGGAAAATTGGAAGTCATCAAAAATGAAATGGAACACTTGAAGACAGATATCCTAGGCATTAGTGAGCTGAAATGGCCTAGTACTGGCCATTCTGAATCAGACAATCATGTGTTCTGCTATGCCAGGAATGACAAATTAAAGAGGAATAGAGTTGCATTCATCATGAAAAAGTACATTTTAAGATCTATCTTGAAGTACAATGCTGTCAGTGATAGGATAATATCCATATGCCTACAAGGAAGACCAGTTAATATGACTATTATTCAAATTTACATACCAACCATAAGTCTAGCTCCCAAAAATGAAAAAAATTGAAGATTTTTACCAAATTCTACAGTCTGCAGTTGATCTAACATGCAATCAAGATGCACTGATAATTACTGGTGACTGGAATGCAAAAGTTGGAAACAAAGAAGAAGGACTGATAGTTGGAAAATATGGCCTTGGTGATAGAAACAATGCTGGAGATCGCATGATAGAATTTTGTAAGAGAAACGACTTATTCATTGGAAATAACCTTTTTCAACAACATAAACAGTGACTATACACATGGACCTTGCCAGATGGAATACACAGGAATCAAATCAACTACAGCTGTGGAAAGAGAAGATGGAGTTTAGTATCATCCAAGTAAGGCGAGGGACCACCTGGGAACAGACCATCAACTCCTTATATGCAAATTCAAGTTGAAGCTGAAGAAAATTAGAACAAGTCCCTGAGAGCCCAAGTATGACCTTGAGTATATTCCACCTGAATTTAGAGACCACCTCAAGAATAGATCTGACACACTGAACACTAATGACCGAAGACCAGACCAGTTGTGGGATAACATCAAGGACATCATACATGAGGAAAGAAAAAGGTCATTAAAAAGACAAGAAAGAAAGGAAAGACCAAAATCGATGTCAGAAGAGACTCTGAAACTTGCTCTTGAACGCACAGCAGCTAAAATGAATGGAAGAAATGATGAAGTAAAAGAGCTGAAAAGAAGATTTCAAAGGGCTGCTTGAGAAGACAAAGGAAGTATTATAACGAAATATGCAAAAACCTGGAGTTAGAAAACCAAAAGGAAGAACTTGCTCAGCATTTCTCAAGCTGAAAGAACTGAAGAGAAAATTCAAGCCCTGAGTTGCACTAATGAAGGATTCTATGGGCAAAATACTGAACAATGCAGAAAGCATCAAAAGAAGATAAAAGAATACCAAGACTCACTGTACAAAAAAAAAAACAAAACTGGTCAACATTCAATCATTTCAGGAGGTAGCATATGATAAGTAACCAATGGTACTGAAGGAAGAAGTCCAAGCTGCTGAAGGCACTGGCGAAAAAAACAAGCCTCTAGGAAACGATGGAATACCAACTGAGATGTTTCAACAAATGGATGCAAGTTGGAAGTGCTCACTCGTCTATGCCAACAAATTTGGAAGACAGCTGGGCAACTGACTGGAAGAAATCCATATTTGTGCTCATTCCAAAGAAAGGTGATCCAACGAAATGTGGAAACGATCAAACAATATCTTTAATATCACACACAAGTAAAATTTTGCTGAAGACAATTAAAGAATGGTTGCAGCATTACACTGACAGGGAACTGCCAGAAGTTCAAGCTGGATTCAGAAGAGGACATAGAACAAGGGATATAACTGCTGATGTCAGGCAGATCTTGGCTGAAAGCAGAGAATACTAGAAAGATGTTTACCTGTGTTTTACTGACCATGCAAAGGCATTTGACTGTGTAGATCATAACAAATTATGGATAACATTGTGAAGAACAGGAATTTCAGAACACTTAATTTTGCTCATGCAGAACATAGACCAAGAGGCAGTTGTTCAAACAAAACAGGGGGATACTGCATGGTTTAAAATCAGAACAGGTGTGTCAGGGTTGTATTCTTTCACCATACTTATTCAATCTCTGTGCTGAGCAAATAATCCAAGAAACAAGACATCAGAGGAATGTGGCATTAGGATTGGAGAAGACTCATTAACAACTTGTGTTATGCAGATGATACAACCTTGCTTGCTAAAAGTGAGGATAACTTGAATCACTTACTGATGAAGATCAAAGACTTCAGCTTTTAGTATGGATTACACTTCAATATAAAGAAAACAAAAATCCTCACCAACTGGACCAATAAGCAACATCATGATAACAAAGAAAATACTGAAGTTGTCAAGGATTTCATTTTACTTGGGTCCACAATCAACGTCCATGGAAGCAGCAGTCAAGAAATCAAACGACGTATTGCATTGGACGAATCTGTTGAAAAAGACTTCTTTAAAGTGTTGAAAAACAAAAACATCACTTTAAGGACTAAGGTGTGCCTGACCCAAGCCACGATATTTTCAATCGCCTCATATGCATGCAAAAGCTGGACAATGAATAAGGAAGACCAAAGAAGAATTGATGCCTTTGAATTATGATGTTGGCAAAGAATATTGAATATACCATCGACTGCCAGAAGAAGGAACAAAGATGTCTTGGAAGAAGTACAGCAGAATGCTCCTTAGACGCGAGGATGGCAAGACTTTGTCTCACATACTTTGGACATGTTATCAGAAGGGATCAGTCCCTGGAGAAAGACATCATGCTTGATAAAGTAGAGGATCATCGAAAAAGAGGAAGACCCTCAATGAGATGAACTGACCCAGTGGCTGCAACAATGGTTTCAAGCATAACAATGATTGTGAGGACAACACAGGACCGGGCAGTGTTTCGTTCTGTCGTACAGAGGGTAACTATGAGTCAAAACCAACTAGACCGCAGCTAACAATAACAAAGGCTTAAAAAAAACTGTCTTAGTTATCTAGTGCTGCTATAGCAGAAATACCACAATTTGTGGCTTTAATGAAGAGTAATTTATTTCCTCACAGTTTAGAAGGCTAGAAGTGTGAATTCACGGTGCCAGCTCAAGGGGAAGGTTCTCTCTCTGTCCACTCTGGGGAAAGGTCCTAGTCTCTTTTCAGCTTCTAGTCATTCCTAGGTGTCTTGGTGACCACGTAGCATGTATCTTGCCCTCCGTTTGTGCTTGCTTGCTTAATCTGCTTTTTTATGTCTCAAAAGAAAATGATTTAAGATATACCCTACAGTAATACTATCTATTAACGTAACAAACTCCGTTCCCAAAAGGAATTATAACCACAAGTATAGGGTTTAGGATTTACAATACATATTTTTGGGGGACATAATTCAATCTATAATAAAAAGTATGAACCAAACTAAATTATTACATAACTATTTAAGCAAATTTTGACAATCTAAATATTTTAATGTCTTATATACTTTTATATTTTGATTTTGTTAAATTTACTGTTAACATATCTTTGTATTATTTATTCTCAGGTGTGTGATTCACAAAAAGCCAAAAGGCATGAATCTGCCTCTCTCAGCAGTAAGGCAAAACTGCTTTCAGCAAGCATGCCAGCAGCTATAATTACACACTTAATGTTTTATATTTCAAAGCACACGCTAAAAGATATGTTCTAGAAATCCTGATTCCAAGAAAGAACCACGGTTGTTTTGGTACAGAGATATGGGAGAGAGCTCTTGGAAATCATAAAGCACAAGGTTACGTTTCCAAAATTAGTATCCCTACTGTTCTTAACTTTATGTGATGAAAACCAAAATTACAGGCAGTACCAGGGTACAAACTTACCGACAACTCATACTTGCCCTTTAATGTTATGTAAATTTGCCCTCACTTGGAAACGACTGAACCGACTCCTACTCGAAACAAATTCTTCATCACAATCACCTTCACTTGCTGCACATGCAGCTTTTAAATCATTGAAAAGACTCTGAGCCTTTTCTTGACTAACTAAACCAAAAACCAAACCCACTGCCACTGAGTTGATTCCGACTCATAGTGACCCTATCGGACAGAGTAGAACTGCCTCATAAGGTTTCCAAGGAGCGCCTGGTGGATCTGAACTCCCGATCTTTTGGTTAGTAGCCGTAGGTCTTAACCACTATGCCACCAGAGTTTCCGCTTGAGGTAAAGTAAGGCTAAATAAGAACCATACGCACCATTCCTACTTACCTACAAATTCAACTTAAAGACACAGGAATTAATCTCGTTAGTAACCCAGGGACTGCCGATAATTCCAATTCACAGCTTAAAGCAAACTGCTTGCTTGTTGTTAGACTCAACTTAGACCAAAGGTAAAATGAGACAAATCTATAGGACACATCCAACATATACTCAATTGTTACTGTGTCATTGCCAACATGTAAAAATTTACCCAGCTACCTCCGGAACTAAAAATATGGTCTAAAAGACTAGTAACCAGCAGACGAAGAGAGAAAGAGAATTGTCTTTATGGCTCAGGGAAGGGGTTCCTGGACCAAGAGAAATCCTGGGAACATGTACACTGCAGTTGCGAAATGTTTTAAAAAGTCAGCATAGCTGGGACAACCAGTAGGGACATTAACTTTTTTTTTTTCTTTTATTATTGTAAATAAATGAAATTTACATTTCAAGTTAGTCTCCCATACAAAATTTTTTTTTTTTTTACATACATTGTTATGAGACCCTAATTGCTCACCCCATTCTGCACAGCACACTCCTCCTTTCCGCCCCTGATTCCCCATGACCATTCAACCAGCTCCTAACTCTCTCTGTCTTCCTATCTCACCTCTGGACAGAAGCTGCCCCTTTGGTCTCTTGTATCTACTTGACTAAGAGGCACACTCTTCACTAGTATCACTTTATGTCCCACAGTCCAGTCCAATCCCTGTCTGAAGAGTTGGCAGAGACATTAACTTTTTAAAGAGACTCAATTTACCTGAATAGTATATATAGCCTGCTAAACTCCAAACATCAGCAATAAGACGGAAAGTTATGGAGAGGTGTGGCAGAGAAAAGTGGGTCAAAGTATATTAGCTCTGAGAACACATTTGCATTCAATTTTTGGTGAATTTTCTATTAAGCACCCATGACTTTTATGTAAAATTCAGGAATACTATATATTGTAAAACTTAATCAATACTTAAAAAAATACATTTCCTAGAAAAAAAATTCTTACTTAATACCTTATTCATATGTGGGCTGAGATAAGGCATCCAGGAAAAAGTTTTATCCATATGAGATGCTAACAAGTAAGTCAATCTGACTACTTAAGTATTAAGCAACTTTTTTTAAAAACCATTTGGGTGGAAATACTTCTCAGCTATTTTATATCTTTTCATATGCTCAGAGGCAGCAGGCTGCACTCTCTTTAACCTTTGCTTGACAATTCAGGATGATCACAATAATAAATGGCAATTTCAGTACCTATCAAGACTTACAGGGTTGCTGACACCACACGAATGATCCTAGGCCACTGGGTACTTTACATTCTTTGATAGCTTTTTACTATTCATCTGTCTCTTTCCACGCCATCAAACAGTCAACTATCACTTTGGAATAATGTTCAGGGACTGCTTCTAGGTGTCCCTTCTAACTGGTTACTTCTAATCTGCTATGACTTAGAAACGCCACGTTGGTCATTTTACGTATAAAGCAACGGTGAAGCCCTGAGGTAAATTCTCCAATTAATAAAGTGAGCTTTAATAGACACACTTTATGGCCTCTATACTTTATGATCACTACACTCAGGTGAATTTCTTCTAAGTATTAAAAGAGACTACAAAGAAAATAAAACCTTCTTTTTTCTCCTGACGCTCTAAGGTGAGTCAACAGATCTTAGCCTGGCTGAGGGTTGTGGTGAAGGGGATGGAGGGAGCCCATGGATCTGGACTTGGTGGAAGGAGTGTGAAATTCTAAAAATTGTATACAAAATTTTGTTGATCTGAGCATTTTTCTGCGGAAAGATGACACCGTTTTTTCCCTCAGCCAGTTCAGGCGAACATCTATATAACAGTTACATACCTTTTGATGACTTTGTGTTTTAGAATCTTCAGAAGAAACTGCATTCTTTGCACGTTTAAGACTGATATCATCAAAATCAGTACATTTTGGCAAAACTGCAAACGTCTCCTGAAGAGGCTCTGTCGGGACTCTATCTTGAAGAAGAGCGGAAGTGCAGCGGAATTCTTTCAGTTTTTCCAGAGACTTTGAAACAATTCTGGTCCTCAAACATTTCTTTGGCTCTTAGTTAGCAAATCAGAAGAAAATACAAGAATAGTATTTTGGTCTCGATATGTCAATTCATAAGCAGAACAGAAACTATTTAAAGGAGAAAATTCACACTAAAGCAATAACCTATGATATAATAAAAAAAGAAAGAAACATTGGGTTCGGGTAAAGATCGCATATTGAAACATACATCTAGTTTCACTTGTTCCTGAAACCCCATTAAAACTACAGTAAGGTTCTGCCTTTTGCCTCTTTTTTTTTTTTTGGTATAAACCTATAAGGACAAAGAGAAAAGGACTGGTGATAACTGCAAATGAAATATCTGAACTAGAAGGAAAATGGATCTGCAATAACAAGGTTAGCAGATCTGAAAACTAAATCCTAAGGCCAAAAAAAAAAGGAAACCCCACTATAGCTGAATCGATTCCAACTGAAGGTGACCTCATGTGTTACAGAGTAGAACTGCTCCATATGGTTTTCTAGCCCTGGTGGCACATATGGTTAAGGACTCGGCTGCCAACTAAAAGGTCGGAGATTCAAACCCTCCCAACAGCTCCACAGGAGGAAGACTTGGCAATCTACTTCCTTAAAGAGTACAGCCAAGAAAACTCTATGGGGCAGTTCCACTCTGTCACATGGGGCTGCTATGAATTAAAGGATTGACTTAACGACACCTAACAACAGCAGTCTTTACGGAAGCAGATCACCAGGTGCTGCTGGGTGGGCTCGAACCACCGACCTTTAGGTTAGCAGTCGAGAGCAAACAGTGAAGAAAATGAAGAACCAATCCCTTTTACAACACAAAATCCTCAAACGGCTCAGGAATTAGGGAACCAGTAGCTCTGGGAGTGGAGTAAAAGGGGGTTCTAAAATAAAGAGGATTGGTTGAATGCAATTTGATTTTCACTCTATGTTCAAGGGTCACTGTCTCTCCTGTACTTCAACAGAAGACTGGGGATTTCTTCTGTTTACTGTGACTTCTCTTATCCTAGATATATATATTTGAATCTCTTTTCAAATGTACTTTTAGCTTATTTATTCTTATTCCCCTGGCTTTCAAAATATACACTTAAATCACTTTTCAAATGTACAGAAGTTTCCTTCTGAGTATAAGAGCTTCCTTCCCTGTGGATCCCAGGTATGAAAAAGGAAATGTACCTCAGGGGGACCCATATAACGGAATATTATTGAGCAATAAAACGAAATGAAGCACTGATACATGCTACAACAGGGATGTTCTTTGAAAGCATGAAGCTAAATTAAAGAAGCCAGACACAAATGGCCACATATTGTAGGATTCCATTTATATGAAATGTCCAGAATAAGCAAATCCATTCAGAAATCTAGTGATCTAGTTGCTTACAGCTGGGATGAGGGGGAAAATGAGGATTGACTGCTAATGGGTATGGAGTTTCTTTTGAGGTGATGAAAGTATTCTAATATTGTAGTGATGACTGCACAACTCTGAATATGCTAAAAACTATCCAATTGTACATTTTAAATGGGTGAATACTATGACATGTGAATTGTCAATAAATTTCAGTAAAGCTGTTATTCGGGGGGGGAAAAAAAAAAGAACTAAAACAGAGCAGTCACCCAGCTTCCAGCTGGTAGATGCTCCTCTCACTTCTTCCTGAATGCCACTTTTAGCAAATGGCAAAGGTCTTCTTTCAAAAATCCAAGTCTGTAGTCTTATTTCCACAACTTTCAATGTCAGCTCTCCTGTGTGACCTTGATCATACTGCTCTAACCTATAGTTCTCCTCACCTATCATCCATTTCTTCCTCGGTAAAAGGAGGACAACAAGGGCTGCTCTGAAGAATGAGCTACATAAAGCCTCTAGAACAATGGCTAGCAAATAATGACTGCTCGTTAACTGCTCATAGAATTCACCGAAAAATTAAGCAGATAGGTTTGTCCAGGAGTGAGGAAGGAAAGAAAGGTAGACAGTTCCAGAAAATGCAACATTCATTCATGCCAAATTCTGTCCATAAATCACGTTTCCTTTTATACCTGCTTCAGAAAGGAGGAAGAAAGGGGTATTATCACATTAATCTTTTTCCGTAGCCACGCATTTCCATTTCTATAGCTATCTCCTACAAAAGCTTTCATGTTGACATTAAGTCCAAATTTTGCCTTTTGAAGAACAGATTTCTCACATACTTAATCCACTGAGACTTTTTTTTTTTTTTTTGCTTTTGTCTCAATCTCTTTATCTATTTTCCAGGGGATAAAGAAGAAAGAAAAATTTCCTGTCTTCCTTTATTACAAATTCTCTGAGACCAAAAACTATAAGGAAAAATCCACTCACCAACCATATTCAAACACATTTGCACCCAACACCACCTTGGGAAGTCCAAGAGCTCAAGAATCCTGTTTTTATCCAACATCTTTTTGCAGACAAGAAGGGTAGCTCCATGCAAAACAGGACAGAAGAAACCTATATGTCCTGACATTGAAAATTTTTCAAAATGTTCTGTTAAGTGGGAAAAGATAGCTGCAAATCAGTATATATGCAGTGTACCACTATTTTGTAAAATACAGTATTATTAATTAATTCGTGTTTCTATACATGTGTACAGATATGTGTGTAGAGATCAAAAAAATCTGGGAGAATATATAGTGCTCCAACAAATTAGCAGTAGGCATCACTGAAGGGAGAGATTATGGGGGTCTTTCATTGTCTACCCTCTACATTTCTGTATTATTTGAAATTTTTATAACAAAAATGTTTTACTTATAAAATCAGGAAAAAATTAACTAGAGGGAATAAAAGAGAGTTGGGAGAACGAGAGCCCAACTGCAGAACTCCAGCTCTATCCCCACCCACACCACCACCACTTACTGAGGGGCAACTCTGCTCAAGCACAATGGAAACCTTTCTGCACGAATTAAAAAACACAACTCTCCAATAGCCTCCTCCGCTCTCTGGTGAATGTAAAAATATTAGAGCCATGACTGGTAAGAATAAAAAAATCACTGCCCCAGAACTCACCAGAGTCTCCAGACATTACCAAATCACTTCCTCCTTCTTTTTCTTGGACTTTCTTTGCCCTCTTTTTAACAGGTTCATTGTTCTCCAGTGCTCTCTTTTTACTTCGGTCAACTTCCATGGCCTGTATCACAGAAAATAATGGTTACACAATAATAAAGGTTATAAAATGATGTATGATCTCTGTTTTCAACAGTTGGTGCATGTGAAGTAATTTAAACATTACTTCTGAATTAAAGCAAGGTTCTAACCATCCACCCCTCATAGAATCATGCACTCTTGGCTCTGGAAAGGTCTATGGGTGAACTGTTTCTACCATCACCAAAGACAGGGTGGAGACTGACAGGTCATGAGCTTCAGCACCTCATCTCCTAGAATCAATTGGAACCAAGGCAGCTGCCTTTCTTGACTCAATCAGCCTTCATCTATCTCAAATTATAAAATTCACATCACCCTACTTACATATTTTAAATAAAATACCTTTAAGAAATAAACTAAGACCTATTTAGAAAAGGCAACATTAGAAAGATAATTTTTTTAAAAAAAGGTTCATTTTGGAAATATTCATTGTAATTTAACTGTTTCATGTTTACAAACAGCTTATGCACAACACTGAAGATGCCACAAGATTATGAGCTATTTGTTGGCAGGAAACCTGGCAAACACTGGCTTAAGCCCGTCAAATATCCTCTACATGGTGGGTGCAAAGAGAATCTTGGTAAACACATGAAAATGTAAATCACCCCAAAAAAAGGCACAGGAGAGGAGCAAGCACTTTAGGGGAGAAAAACAGAGAAGAAAACAAGATTTTGAAGCACCCAAACTGTCATCCCCATTAAACCTTGGCAGGTGACTAAAAGTCAGTCTATTAGCCCCTTCCACAACTTCAGTCTGCGAAACACTGAAGAGTGAGTGAGGGCTCAGCCTTCAGCTTTGTCCCTGGTAAAGCAGCTCCATTAAAGGGTGGCAAGCAATAGAAAGAACCCAATGACTAACCATTTGCATCTGTATCATGTTAAGAAACTTCATCCAGCCAAGTTGCATATTAGACTTTACAAGGGATGTAGTCACTGGACAATGGCACATTATGACTGCTTTTAACTATAGTCACTTTAAATATTGAGCAATGATGTTGCAACTTCAAAAACTACAAACTTTCTAGAGCCACTGAGGCCAGATGACCCCCGAAATTATTACCCTGAGGAAATCTTTAAACCTTGAAAACAATTATCCTCTGAAGTCATCTTTGAAGCAAATAATAGTTTAGCCTAATTAGAAACAAATGTCTGCATTAAGCACCATACTCTTTTAAGAAATTATCTATATGTGATCAAATTGACAATAGCAACTCGAAAACATAAATGAGAAGCTTACGGGGGCAGTGAGTTTGTGTTAATGGTGGTGAAACAGTATGAAAAAGATGTCGAGAAAGATGGCACACCTTGCAGAATGTAACCAATATCACTGAATTGGACAAGTAGAAATTGTTGAAGTGATGTCTGTTTTGTTGTGTATATTTTCACTAAAAATCTTTTTAAAAACTAGAAACTTAACAGTTTTCTTCTAATCACGGAGCCAAACACATGTAAATACTCTAACAGAAATAAAGCCCATCTTCAAGCCTCAATCCATTAAAAAAAAGAGAGAGAGGATGGAGATTAAAAGATTTATCCCTTGTCCACAGGTTCCCTACCCTCATCAGAATGGGAGTCAGGAGCCCTGAGTTCCTGTCTCAGCTTTGCCATTAAGAATCTGGGTGACCTTGGTCTCAAGTTTATTAACTCGAATAGGAACTAAAAACTTCGAACTACAACCAGGATGTACGCCCTGCCTGTGTTCCCCACCTTCTCCTTCCCCGGCTCCGCCCCTTTCTCCTCTGGTCCCATCATCTCGCTGATTCTGCGCATAGTCCCCGCCCTCTCCCGCCCGGCCCCTCAGCCCCCGCCTCCGCCCCAACTCGACCCGCCCCCTCTGGCCGATGGCCCCGCCCCCTCCGACCGAACCCACCACGTGAGGAGGCAACTGAGGCGGGAAAGTGGACGCTGGGGGCGCTGCAGAGTCAGGGGCTGCCTTCTGGGGTGCAACCGTGCGGGAGGACGTGGACTTCAGGCTTCCTGTAGACTGGAAGAATCTGCTCAAAACCGCCTGCCTTTCAGGGGCTGGACCGGCGGCACCAGCATCACCAGAGGTAGGCTTCCGGCGCGACATCGCGGGGCCGAAATGGCAGCCCAGGGGCAGGGCCGAGCCGGGAGCGAGAGGCCGCGGTCACAGTTCCCGGGCGTCCGCGGGCGCGAGCACGTCGCGACCCTGCCGTGCTGCGACGCGGAAGGCGGGGCCGGGGGCGGGGCCTCGTCTGCACAAATGGGACCAAGGAGGCGGAGTGGCCACAATTTCGCGCCAAGCTTTGCCGGGAATCCAGGTGTCCGGAGCGAGATCGGAGGTGTTTACTGTTGCTGTCATGGTTCGTCGGCTAAACTGCATCGTCGCTGTGTCCCAGAACATGGGCATCGGCAAGAACGGAGACCTACCCTGGCCCCCGCTCAGGTACCTGCCAGATTGGGGCTACCGAGGCTGGTGCAGGCTGCGAGTGATCGGGACACCCGGGTGGGGACGCGCCAGGCCAGCTTGCCACGGAGAGATGGGGAGGATGGGTTGGACTTTTGACCTGAGCTGACAGGAGGGCCGGTGCTACCCTCTGCATGACCAGTCCCAAAGGCTAAGTTGTAGGTTACCGTCCCAATCGTGCTGCACCGAGGCCTACTCCCCGCGGCGCCCAGGCCCAGAGCAAAGTCCGGGCCGTGAAGATCCTCCAGCGCACTGTTGCGCGAGTTACAGCTTGAGCCCACGGGGTAATGTTCTGAGTAATGCTGTGTTTCTCTGACTTGTAGGAATGAATTCAAGTATTTCCAAAGAATGACGACGACCACAACCTCTTCAGAAGAAGGTAATGTGGGTTGTTTTAACTGATTGAGGTTCGCAGGGTTCTTGCTTCAGGAAGTTTTACCAGTGCAAATTTTACTTAAGTGGTAAGTTTTCCATGTTAATCTAGGGCCTTTTCCCTTACCATTGATTTATGTGCAGTTTCCAGAGTTTATTCAAATTTCATTTTTTTTCTTTAACATTATGAGGGCTTGCTCATAAAATTCAGGTATTGGGCAAAACTGGCAGTTGGATAGAGGCTTATCTAACCAGAGATGTTAGGGTGGAAAAGAAACCATATAAAGAATTTGGAATAACCCCTGAAAGAGATGATAAGGCCTGAAGAAGGGCAGTGGAGAGAAGGACAGAAATCCAAGAAATTGTTACATGTTACTCCATTTGGAGATCTGGAAGTTAAAGGTGATGCAAAAAAAAAAACAAAACTAAACCCAGTGCCATCAAGTCGATTCCAACTCATAGTGAGCAGATAGGACCGAGTAGAACTGCCCCATATGGTTCCCAAGGAGCACCTGGTGGATTCGAACTGGTTAGCAGCTGACCTTTTGATTAACAGCTGTAGATCTTAACCACTACCCACCAGGGTTTCCAAAGGTGATACAGGAAGGCATCAAAGATAAATTAGGTTTTCACTTTAAGAGTCTGAGTGACATGAAAATAAAGGAAAACAAAAAGTGTTCAGTTGTGATGATGACAATTTTGAGGTGCCTGTACGACATCCAGGATAATGTCAGACGGTGGGAACTGCGTGAATACAGCCATTGGAGAAAAGAGGATAACCAAGGAAAAGAATATGGGGATGGAAGGAGACCCCATTTAAAACTTGAGAGACATCTGTAAACAGGGACGAGAGCCATAAAGTAAACTGAAACAATACCTCAGAAAGGAGCATATGCTGCAGAACTTTAACAGGACAGAGACAAGGCGCATCTATTTGGCTCTTAAGTCATGGTAGAGACAAGATGGAAATCCCCAGAAGCTAAAGAATCCTAAGTATGGTCTGGTAATATGAAAAGCATCCAGTTCCTGATCTGTTTCCCTGGTTTTCAGTAAATACAGTATTTCTTGGATGAACGAATGAGTACCAAAAGTGTCATTTCTTTCTCTCTGTCTTTGTCTCTCTATATATATGTCTTTCTCTCTCTCTTTCTATGTATATATATTTGTTTCTTTTTTCTTTTTTCTTTTTTTTAACTGTCTCCATATATCTTTCTCTCAGTACCTGCACTTTCATTGTTAGGCCAGGTCTGTATCATTTCCTGCATCAGAATCCCTCACCAATTGGCTCTATTTTTGTTCATAGTTCATACCTCCTTATTAAACGCCAAAAGCTCCACCATTGCAAATGCTATGCATGTTGTATAAGGGGTAACATGAATTTTTTTGTTTTAATTCTTAGAGGAGAAAAATACCCATATTTGGAAATAACATTTGGTTATGAATAGTAAAGTAAAATATAGAAAAATGCATACTCTTACCAGTTGAAGTTTGTAAATGTTAATGTTTTGTTCAAATAAAATAAAACTAATGCTGGCAACTTTTAAGGATACACACTTCTACATTGCCTTTGGTGATCTCTCAGGATGTATCAAGAATCATAGAAATGTTCATGTTCCTTTGATCCAGATATCTGACTCTCAAGGTCTTTCTCCCCTATGCAATTAAACCGAAAATGAAAGCTATATTTATAAAGAAGGAATCCCTGGGTGGCACAAACCATTAAGCGCTGGACTACTAACCAAAAGGTTGGCAGTTCAAACCCACCCAGAAGTGCCTCAGAAGACAAGCCTGGCGATCTACTTCCGGAAAGTCACAGTCTTGAAAACCCTAAGGAGCAGTTCTACTCTGCACACATGGGGTCACATGGGGTTGCCATGAGTTGGAATTGACTCGATGGCAACTAACAATATTTAGATGGTGGGTAGTAGATGTAAATTTTGGTAAATCTGTTTTAATTTTTTATGTTTTTAAAGCAGATCCACTAGATGTCACTGTAACAGTTTTACATATATATGTATATGTGTGTGTGTGTGTGTGTGTGTGTGTGTGTGTATGCATGATATAGTGAAACCTGTGAGAGCTGGAACTTCATGGGACTGCCTTGTTTTTCTGGGTCTCGTAAGTTTTCTGTCTTTGAAAGGGTGCAGTCTTACAACTTTTCTATCACTATTAGTGGAAAATACTTGAATTTCCCTTCTCTGACAGGTTTCTGGCTTTCACGGGTTTTACTGTATATATATGTGTACACATACCAAACCAAACTTGTTGCCATCAAATCGATTCCAGCTTATTGTACACATACACATATATACTATATGCAAATACATTTTTTATCAAAAAATATTCTTTCTATTGACTTTACAGGTAAACAGAATTTGGTGATTATGGGTAGGAAGACCTGGTTCTCCATTCCTGAGAAGAATAGACCTTTGAAAGATAGAATTAATTTAGTTCTCAGTAGAGAACTCAAGTAAGTACGATAATATAAATTTACTGCAAGAATATCGTGTCCATTTTCTTACAGTGGAGTTCAGTGTATGACAAAACGAAATAGGTGAAAAGTAGCTATTGATGAAGCTGCTTAATATCAGTAAAGTGATTACAGGAAATGAATGAGCAGAAATTTATGCCACATAACAGTAACTTATTCTGGTTTCATAACCTTGAAAAGTTACATTAAACATTAAATCTCATTATAGTAACAGATTTGGAAGTTTCTTTGAACCACATTATTCAGTAGACTCAAATATCAATTACACAGTATAGTTAATAATTTTTTCTAGTTTCACATAAAATGAAAATATGTATGTTTTGGGAGTAGTCAAAATTAAGTTATCCCCTCTCTGGGCGCAGCCCTAAATGCAGTAAGATGTGAGAATGGACTGAAACTGGTCAAAATTATGTGCTCTCTTATTCTTAGTTAACCGCAACACTCAAATTACACTTGTGTTCTTTACCCTGTGTCTAACAGAAAAAAATGTCTGAAATGGTCCTAAGGATCCTTGGTGAAGGGAGTGTGTTCAGTTGGTCTCTACTAGGATTTTCCTGTCCTCCTATCTGGCCTTGGAGTAGATAGTTCCAGATGCCTGGAAATGCATCTGTGGGATGGAGGTATTTAAGAGCATGTCAACGCTATTGTTTTGATCTTGGCCAAAGCGTCTATGATATTTATTCACATGTGATGTTCTCTGATTTCCTTTCTGTTTCTTTAAAAAAAAAAAAAAAAAAGTTTGTCCTAACCCATTAACTAAACCTTAGGGATTTTTTTTTTTTGGGGGGGGGGGGATGGAACTGAATTAGAGCTTTAGGAAAAGTCTGGGATTGGCATGCCAATTGTTCTTCCATACACTTACATAATCACAAAAAGGAATATAGCATCCTAGAGCACTACTTGCTTGAGAACAGTGGTCACAATATTCCTTTCCCATGTGTATCAATCAGGGTTCAACCAAAGAAGCAGAACCAGTAGAAGTCTATATTAAAAGGATTACTGCAAGGAATTAGCTTGCGCAATAGTGGGATCTGGCTAAGCAAGGGCAAAATCTGTAGGCTAAGCTGTCAAGAAGAGCATGCGGAAGCTCTTGGGCACAGGATAACACTGTTGTCCACAAGTGAAATTTCTTCAGGAAAGTCTGAGCTCTACTCTTCAAGGCCTTTCAACTGATTGAATCAAGCCTATTCAGATTATCTAGGATAAAGTCCATTATTTAAAGTTAACTAACTGTAGACTTTAATCACATCTACAAAATACCTTAACAACTTCTAGATTAGTGTTTTATTGAATAACCTAGAACTATAGCCTAGCTACATCAAAAGACCATCGTGGGGTGAAATTAGAAATTAATGACAAAGAAAACTGAAAAAAATACGTGGAAATTAACACACTGTTAAACAACCGATTGGTCAAGGAAGAAATCACAAGAGAAATTGGAAAACACTTAAGAGTTGAATGAAAATGAAAGTACAATATATCAAAACTTATGGGACGCAGCAAAAGCGGTGCTCAGAGGGAAATTTCTAGCTATAAGCTCCTAGATCAAAAAGGAAAAAAGATCACAAATCAGTAAGTTAACTTTACAATTTGAATTAGGAAAAGAAGAGTGAAGCAAACTTGAAGAACCAGAAAGAAGGAAATAACAAAGATAGACCAGAGATAAATGAAATAGAGAATGGAAGAACGAGAGAGAATCAGTGAAACCAGAAATTGGTTTTTTGAAAAGATCGATAACATTGACAAACCTTTAGCTAGACGACAAAAAAAATAAAAAATAAAATAATTTTTTTTAAAAGAAAGACCATCATACCATGTGAAGGTAAAAAGCATTCCACAGCCATAGACTAAGAGATTCAGGCTCACAGAAAAGATTTTCTCCCAAATCCCTCCTAGAATGGTATAGGTAAAAACCTGGAGAAAAGCGTACCAGAATATTTACATTGATGGCCTGTGGATGATGGGGAATATGTTGATGTGCATCTTGCCATCTGCCTCACTCTTAATGCTGTTCTCTTTCTTATGGTTGCTAGGATATTCGATTATCTCTTTACTTGGGAGAATCCAAATTCACAGACTATATTGCTATTCCCAGAGACTCTTTAATAGAATATTTTTGAATACTA
This sequence comes from Trichechus manatus latirostris, assembly GCF_000243295.1. Taxonomy (NCBI): domain Eukaryota; kingdom Metazoa; phylum Chordata; class Mammalia; order Sirenia; family Trichechidae; genus Trichechus; species Trichechus manatus. Next base: position 2,171,253 of record NW_004443965.1, read on the forward strand.
CTTAAGATTATTTATGGCCAGCTTGAGCTAAAAAAAAACATAAAGAAATCCCGGTAGGGGAGATGTTCAGTTGAGCCAGCAGTTCTCCTCAAATGATGAGTCTCATTTCTTCCTTATGACCCCCCTGTGGTGTATGTAATTGGTTTGGTTGCTTATGTATTTATATATAACATTTATTGGTGTGTTTCCCTTTTTTAAAAAAGGCAGAGAGAAAATTTAAAGTCTTTATCATGAAGTATGCCGAGAAACAGATATACTAGTCAATAAAAAAATTTTAGAGTTCGTTTTTTGCCCTTCCTTCTGCTTTCCTACTTGCTGGCCAGTTCCACACATACACTGAGCACCTGCTGTGTGCCAAGCACTGCTAGGTCCTAAATAAAAGGGCATGGGTATACATATGTAACTCGCTGTTACTTATGCAAGCCTTTTAGAGATAGCCAGTTTTTCCCACAGCCTCCTGAAATGTCAGAGAAAACTGAATCTTCAAGTTAACCCCAAAATCTACTGCCAAACACTAGTTAGTTTGGATAATTTACTTTCTTTATAAGATATGGGGTAAAATGCTTTTTGAAAACTTCCTAGATAACTATGTTGTGACTTTAAAAGAAATTTTATGAACCACGTTTGGAAAACAGGCATTTCCTCAAATTGTTAAACATAAAGTTATCATATGACCCAGAAATTCCACTCCTAAGTATATACCCAAGAGAAATGAAAGTATGTCTATACAGATACATGTACAGAAATGTTCATAGCAGAATTATTCATAATAGCCAAAGAGTGGAAACAATCCTCATATCCATCAACTGATGAATGGAGCAGCAAAATGTGCTAGATCCATACAATGGAATATTATTCAGCCATAGAAGAATGAAATATTGATACGTACTACAGTATTGGACAATAATTGAAAACATTATACTAAGTGAAAGAGGCCAGATACTGTATAATTAAATTTACATGAAATGTCCAGAATAGGCAAATCCATAGAGACAGAAAGTAGATGAGTGATTGCCAGGGGCTGGGAGTATTGGGAGGAAATGGAAATGACTGCTACTGGGCACAAGTTTTCTTTTTGGGGTCATAAAAATGCTCCAAAATTAGATAGTGGCAATGGTTGCACAACTCTGTGAATATATTAAAACCCCCTCAACTACCCACTTGAGAGTGAATTATATGGTATGTGATTTATAGCTCAACAAAGCTGTTTAAAAAAAAAAAAAGTCATTGGAACCAGAAGGGGAAAAACAAGTTTTACTGCTGTGCTGCAGCTTTGACTGCCTCTTTAGAAAACCCAAAGTTGTCTGTATGATATAAGATGTTATAAATTGTCTTCAGTCCATGAAAGTGATCTAAAATTTAATGGTATAATCACTTTTTACGGTCTCAACTAGCATATTCTCCATGGCGATTAAGATTTCTCCTCTTCTTCAAGCTACAGTTCCCTCCCCTCACATTTGGCTTAGCAAAGACTGCCTGACCTGGCGTCTGATACCTGCTCTGGCACGTATTAACTTTGTGGCTTTAGGCAGGTTACAAGCAAGCGTTGCTAAACCTCAATTTCCTTACCTGCTAAATGGGATTAATGATGACAACTTCTAGGAGTGATTTTGAGAATTAATTGAAATTTTATGTGCAAACTGTCTGGCACACAGAAGGTTCCCTGCAGATACCACTTACTACTCCCCCAGTCCCTCCTTAAAAAAAAAAAAAAAAAAAAAAGTGGCTATTGAGTCATTATAGACCCTATATGTGTCAGAGTAGAGCTGTGCTCCATAAAGTTTTCAGTGGCTGATTTTTAGGAAGTAGATCACCAGGCCTTTCTTCTGAGGTGCTCTGGGTGGACTGGAAGCACCAATCTTACAGTTAGCAGCCAAGTGCATTAACTATTTGAACCACCCAGGTACTCCTTAACCTCTGCTACTGTAGCAAAATTGCCTTGCCTTATAGCTTATAGCAAATATTAGTGATATCACCATGAGCGCTATAAAAATGACGTGGTAGCACCAGACCTCCTCTGAGTTCACAAGGGGGAAGAGAGATAATCAAGATCATCAGCCCAAAGCTGATTCCCATGAGGTGGAGGTCAGACACACCTCTACCCTCTAACCTTTTTACCAATTCTGACACCAGCTGTCCCCACAGCACTCTCTACTTCTCTGCTAGGTTCAATAATTCGATGCAATGGCCAAACAGAACTCATAGACTATACTCATATTTAGGGGATGGCTTAGTTATCTAGGGCTGCTGTAACAGAAAGACCACAAGTGGATGGCTTTAACAAAGAGAAGGTTATTCTCTCACAGTCTAGTAGGCTATAAGTCTAAATTCAGGGTCTCAGTTCCAGGGGGAAGCTTTCTCTTTCTGTCGGCTTTGGAGGAAGGTCCTTGTCATCAATCTTCCCCTGGTCTAGGAGCTTCTCAGGTGCAGGGACCCCGGGTCCAGAGGACACACTCTGCTCTCAGTGTTGCTTTCTTGGTGGTATGAGGTCCCCCGTCTCTCTGCTCGCTTCTCTCTTTTATATCTCAAAAAAGATTGGCTCAAAACACAATCCAATCTTGTAGATTGAGTCCTGCCTCATTAACATAACTGCTGCCTATGCCACCTCGTTAACATCATAGAAGTAGGATTTACAACACATAGGAAAATCACATCAGATGACAAAATGGTGGATAGTCACACAATACTGGGAATCATGGTGTAGCCAAATTGATACACATATTTTTGAATTCAGTCGATGATGGGATTTATTAGAGAAGTAACAGCTTACAATTCCGGATCAGGAACAACTCAGGATACAGTTCTTCAGTCAGGATAGCTTCTTGGCCATGCCCACAGGCAGTCCTCTCTCACAGCTCTTGGCCCCTCGGGTCCTCCGCCTAGCTTCTGCCCTGCTTGGGCAAGTGTTACAAAGCTCTTTAGCTCAGCCAGTAAGTGCTCAGAGGCACCCCACTCCACCAGTAAGCCTCAGCCTGAAGGTGCTCAGCTCTCTTGCTCCATAGGTTGGCAAGCCTAGCTCCACCAAGTGTCCAGAGGCACCCCACTCCACCAGCAAGCCACCTGCCCAAAGGCATTCGTCTCTCTCACTCGGTGGTGGCACACCCACTGTAGCCACCTTGCTGCATAGGCCGGGAAGCCTGCTGCACCATCTCTCGCTGGTCTCCTGGCTGGTTCTGCTGCAGCCATTTCTCTGCTGCTGCTTCTTGCCATCTCTGGTGTTAAAGCTCTGTCTGCTTGTTGGGTCTAGGAGGTTCTCAGCACAGGGACCCCGGGTCCAAAGGATGCACTCCGCTTCTTGCTTTTCTTGATGGTAGTGAGATCCCCTTCCTAGTCTCTGAAATTGGCTCATTTTAAGCCTAACAGGATGGCAAAACTGATCAATCCCCTTATTAGGGCTCCATGCACCTTATTTGCATTTTTAGCAGGCTGTCCAATCCCCTTGGTGAGTCATAAACACCTTATTTGCACAGCCCCACCCAGTCATTTTATGAGAGTCACAAGGACCATGGCTAGAAAGGCCATATTAAAGTAATTCACTGCACCGTAAGCACCTGGAACTCTCATTTTCACCTTAACAAATCCCTTTGTTCTTCCTGCCTCTACAATTTTGAGACCAAAAAATCCTCTCTAAATCAACTCTTTCCCACCCCTGGCTTTATTCTAGACTCCGTTTTTTTCTTTCCTCGGGACATTGCTTTGTTGTCCCACCCTTTAGTATTATAAACTTCACCACAGATTACATTACTTCTACACTCAGCTTTCTCAGCTAAGGAATATGCCAAGGAGTATTCCCTCATCATCCCGCCCCTGAGGATGCACCACCTCTGCCCCTGTGGCATCATCTGCACATCCCAATAGGCTGTCCTTTTCACACTTTATGGCCACTGCTAGGATATTTCTCTGGCTGCCACCACAATCTGTTTAGGGGCAGATTTTCTGTCTCTATTCCCACCATCAAGTATATCCCTCAGCAAAACAGAGGTTTAGAAATTTTCATGGAATGAATAATCCATGGGCGGTGTCTTAGTCATCTAGTGCTGCTATAACAGAAATACCACAAGTGGATGGTTTCAACAAAGAGCAGTTTATTCTCTCACAGTCCAGTAGGCTACGAGTCTGAATTCAGGGTGCCAGCTCCAGGGGAAGGCCCTCTCTCTCTGTTGGCTCTGGAGGAAGGTCCTTGTCATCAGTCTTCCTTGGTCTGGGAGCATCTCAGTGCAGGAACCTCAGGTCCAAAGGATATACTCTGCTCCTGGCACAGCTTTCTTGTTGGTATGAGGTGCCCCTGTCTCTCTGCTTACTTCTCTCTTATATCTCAAAAGAGATTGGCTTAAGACACTATCTAATCTTGTAGACCTCATCAATGTAACTGCAACTAATCCATTTTATGACATCATAGTGAGACAATATCCAACACATAGGGAAGTCACATCAGATGACAAAAGGTAGACAATAATACAATACTGGGAATCATGACCTAGCCAAGTTGACAGATATTTTTGGAGGACACAGTTCAATCCATGACAGGCGGTTTATAAAAATAGGATCATCCCACATAATACTACTTTGTAACCTGCCTTTTTCCCCCACTTCATATATTAAAACATATATTTCTGTAAATATCATTTTTAGTGGCTACATAGTATTCCTTTATGAGGATAGACCATATTTGAACCAATTTTTGATTGTTGGAAATCACATTTTTAAGGCTGAGTATGAAAGGCCTTAAATTGAACGTATAGCTAAATTCTAATTAAGATGCCATTCTCGCCTAGGGTTTTCTGTTTTTATTTCAAGTGTTTTCCCAGGGAAATTGAGTCAGAATTCTATCTGCCAAGCCATTCTCTTTTACACCAGACAAGGTAGAAAAGGATAATGTTTACATGGCACCCTAGTGTAATCAGATGAGGCTACTCAAGGCGAGAGAACACTGGTAAGAGGGCTCTGCCTAACCCAAAGGGTGAGAATCTGACACACCTGTAGCCCATGGCCAGTAGTTGAGTGTCTTACCTCTGTAACTAAGCTGCCTTTCAGGCTCCAAAGTAAAGCTGCTGTAGTTCAAATCCCAGCTCCACCATTTCTTAGCTGGGTGAGCATTAGATACTTAACTCCTCAGCCTCAATTTCCCCCTCTGTACAAAGAATACTAGTACCTATATAGGATTGCTGGTAATATTATATGTTTCATGTAAAACAATGCCTGACCCTACTACTTGGGGGAGCAAGTAGTCATTCAATAGCAGACTTCTTTAAATAGAGCTGCAAGGAAAGGGATGGGAAGTATCATTGGAGTGCCTACAATGTGTGTTATTTCTTTGCATCCTCATGCCTACCCTCTGAGGCAATTCAAATGACTCTCAGTCTGAAACAATATCAAGCATGTCCACCCACTTCTTGACACAGAATATTTGTGCTCCCGACTACCAGCTCTCCCTAGTCAGGGAATCTAGTCTGGATTGGTTGGAGATAATTACAGAAAGGAAATTTAGGGATAAAATAAGTCACAATATTTACTGTGCTAGTCTCTAGGACTTGTGCTCATGAACTCAAATATTCTCTCAACTTCTTGCTTATTTTCTACCCATCTAGGGGTCCAGAGTTTCCTGTGAAACTTATTTCTAAACTGCTAAATAATACTTTTTGCAGAAACACTTCATCTTTTTGCTATGACTGAAATCTGAAACAAATCCTTACTTCATTTTCCAGACTCACTACTGAAGAGCAAGAAAGTATTCTTCACCATGGTCCTCAGCCATTTTCAAGCCATTGTTCCACAATCTTCACAAAATTATTGCCCTATTTCCTTACAGTCCACACAAACCATTTATACCACCTCGAAATCTTATTGCTCAAATCCAATTTCTAGGATATTTCTTCAATTTTCTTCATGATACCAGTTCCTAAGTCACCATTTTCTATTCTACCCTGTCTCCTGACACCAGTCCTAACTCCAACATCTATCTTCAACAATCTCTATTACGAAAACCACATTGACTCTGTTTTAGTCATCTACCAGTTGTTGTTGAGTCGATTCCAACTCATGGCAACCTCAAGTGATTCAGAGCAGAACTGCACTCCATAGGGTTTTCAATGGCTGTGATTTTTCAGAAGTGGATTGCCAGGCCTTTCTTCCAGGCGGCTTCTGGATGGGTTCGAACTGCCAACCTTTCAGTTAGTAGCCAAGCACTTAACCATTTATGACACCCAGGGACTCCTCAGTCATCTTAGACTTTATTAACTAGATTATCTTCTCCCCTGACTACAAATCCTTGTTTTTTCTAGAATCAGTTCTCTCCCTGAACAGTCTAATCCAACCTAGTCACTACAACTGCTCTGATACCATAGGGGATCCCCTGGCTCGTTTAACTTTATCATGGCTTCCATGCCTTTTTCCAGCCATGAGTCAAACTATATTCTTTGCTCTATCCTAACTTTTAGAGAAGACAAAGAGTGAAATAAGTAAAATAATTACATATGTCAAAAGGGGGAGGAGGAAGCCAAGCAAATGAATAATCCCATTAATTCTTCATTAATCAAGACTTTGTTATAGGTACTAGTAGTTGAAAGGCAATTATGTAATTCTTTTTTTAAATACCAGGCAAAGAACTTGACATTGAATTGTAACTTCTATTTTACCTCTAATTACTATGAAAGCCTAGTTCTGCATGTTTCCTCATTTATAAGGGAATTGCACACGCGCACGCACACACCCCCCCCCCCAAAAAAAATGGAGGTTGGGAGAGATTGGGCTAGCGAGTGTAAACACTGAAATTAATTAACTTTTTCTCCTTTTGGATTGTTAATAACAACGGTAATAACATGCTCGTTTTTAAATATTTCATCCATTTCTGTATTACTTGAAGTATGAAAGCTCTTTATGCACTCCCCAAGGGTAACCACATATTGACAGTTTAAATATCATTCCAAACCTTTCCTACAGTCAAACATATCACTCTTTTCTGACGTTTTATCATGAAATTTTTCAAGCATACAGGAAGAATTTTACAGTAAACACTTACATACCCAGCTAGATTCTACCATTAGCATTATTTTACCATGCTTGCTTTATCACATATCCATGTTGTTTTTTTTGTGCATTTCAATGTAAATTGCAGACATTAGTATACTTCCACATACATATCATTACCTAGAGTTCAGTATTTCTTTAGAGTTTTCTTCTTTTGAGGTAAATTTATGTATAATGATATGCTCAAGTCTTAAGTGTCCATTTGCTGAGTTTTGGGTGGCTGTATAACCCAAACCCTACCTAAGCTATAGAATATTACCATTACCATCACCCTCAGACAATACTCTCATGCACCTTCCCAGTCAGTCCTTACCCCACCCCTCCAGAGACAACTACTGTTATGATTTTTTTTTCCACCATAGATATTACATATGTTTTTGTTTTTGCATTCATTGTGAACCATAAATACACAAACTTGGGTTAAATTATTGTCCATACTAGTGTTAAGTGCTTTTTTTTTTTTTTTGGCAAAGATTCTTATTTATGGTCATGTTAGTTTTATAATCACTGCTTCTTATTCAGATTACTTGTCTAGAATAAATGGGTTTCACAAAAATTATATGTAATTCTTTTTTTTTTTTTTCCCACCCTCAGGGAACCCCCACAAGGAGCTCATTTTCTTGCCAAAAGTCTGGATGATGCCTTAAAACTTATTGAACAACCAGAATTGGAAAATAAAGTGGACATGGTTTGGATAGTAGGAGGCAGTTCTGTTTACAAGGCAAGTAAAGTTATCCATAAATATAAAGGAACTTTTTACTTTCAGCTTCCCTGCTGTTAAAGGGGGGAGGGCATAACCCATTGTCTGAACCTTAAAAAATTCAGCCATGAGCAAAAAAAGCACATTATCCCTACTATAAGTTAGACATATTATCAATTTGAATTATTTATTGTTTAACTATCATACAAACTAAATAAAAATGTAAGTATTTTAGTCCCTACTAGTCTATTTTCAAGGAGCCTTGGTGGCGCACTGGTTAAGCACTCAGCTGCTAACCAAAAGGTCGTGGTTTGAACCCACCAGCGGCTGCGAGGGAGAAAAGACCTGGAGATCTGCTCCCATAAAGTTCACAGCTTTGGAAACCATATGGAGCAGTTTTACTCTGTCATATAGGGTCGCTATGAGTCAGAATCAACACGATGGCACACAGCAACAGTCTATTTTCAATTCAAAATAGTTGATGTTTCCAATTTAAAAACCATTCTAAATCCTTCCCTGAGATTAGTACTTCCTTCCACTGGACTGTTTTTTATTTCCTGAATGTCCCCTGGATACACTGAGGTACTCCTTTGCTTCAAAAATAAGTATGCTTCTTACTGAGAAAAGAATGGGACTGACAAGATGTATATGAATTTGTTAAAAGCAGAAAACTTCTTTTCAACAATTTTCATATAATGTGAGGGCATGGGGGAAGGGTCATAAGATTTCATATCATAAGGGAAATTGATATGTGAAAGAAAAGATATTCCTTTTTCTTGATACCAGATGACTTCCAGCTTTTAAGGATTATAAATAGAATTTGAAGATTATAAATAGAATTCTTTGACCCTTTTAAGACACCAATAAAGAATTAACATTTATGGGAAGGAAAAAATATCCTCTACCATTTGAGTGGTTGTGGTAACAAACACATTGAAATTATTTTAGATAGAAGAGATACATCGTAACCTTAGATGGGATTATAAAAACTCTTTATTTATTAGCTTCCTGTTTCTACAACCCTTCATTTTCCTCATTTGTAACAGGGGGAAATGGATATTTTTCTTTGTTCCTTTCAACCAAGTATGAATTCCTAAGAAAACAAGTTATTTTGTTCAATACTTACCACATTATAAATTATCTAGTATCACATTCACTTGAAACTGTATCCTTTAAAACAATATAATACTGAAATGCATTTATGTAATTTGATGCATTTGTATGTGTAAATAATAAAGAAGTATGAAGATGACGGTTTTGTACCTACCTCACACTAGAACAGCTTGTAGATCATTCAGCCATAATCAGGCCAAGTCGAGCCCACCAGCCTGTTTTTTTTTGTTTTTGTTTTTTAATTTTATTGTACTTCAGTTGAAAGCTTACAGAACAAATAGTTTCTCATGAAACAGTAGTACACATGTTGTTTTATGACATTGGTTAACAACCCCACAACATATTAACCC
>NW_004443965.1:2180541-2218367 GCF_000243295.1 Trichechus manatus latirostris
TATCACCAGCTTCCTTGTCCCCTTCTGCCTTCTGGCCCTTGTCACTGGACTCCTGTACCTCGTTAGTCTCATTTGGTTTTACGGGCACCAGCCTGTTTTTGTAAATAAAGTTTCATTGGAATACGGCCAGAATCATTCATTTTGTATTACCTATGGTTGCTTTTGAGCCCTGATGGCACACTGGTTAAGTGCTCGGCTGCCAACTGAAAGGTTGGCAGTTAGAACCCACCAGCCACTCTGCAGGACAAAGATATGGCAGTCTGCTTCCATAAAGATTTACAGCCTTGGAAACTCTATGGGGCAGTTCTGCTCTGTCCTATAGGGTCCCTATGAGTTGGAATCAATTCAGTGGCAATAGGTTTGCTTTTTTGGTTATGGTTGCTCTTGCCTACAAAGATAAGAAACTGTATGGCCCACAAAGCCTAAAACATTGACCATCTGGCCCTTTACAGAACAAGTTTACCTTCATCTGCCTTATATTATCAACTTTGATACAGAACTTCGAATACTGCTATGGTTAGTCCTGTTCAGTTTTTGTAATTTTTGTTACTGTAAGAAATGGTAGAATATTTATTTGATTGAGGCAAGAGAATAAATGATTTAATATAAGCTGTACTACTGAAAATAAAAAGTAAAATTTGCTCTAGGTCCTTTTTTGGATTTTATGGATAATGAGTACTGAAAGTATTTTTTCCCCCTTTAAGCTATTTGAAGATCAAGAGTTATTGCTGTCTTGGAGCTACAATTAGGAGTCATGACTTTTTATTAAAATTTTAATTTTAACTGTCCCAAGGCAGTTTTTTCTGTAGGAACTATCAACAGTACTTTAGGCAGTAGTTACAACAGTCATTAGTAATAAAAGGCCAAGTACAATCATTTAGCAACAAGAGGCAGGATAAATTACCCACTAACATTGTAACTATTTCCTGAGAAATGGAAGCATTACTAAATTTTATGTAAATGTACAAAGTATGCCCAGGGGGTTTTCATGAGTTAAGGTCTCATGAAATTGTACTATCTTATCCGGATTAAAAAAAACAAGCTCATTGCTGGCGAGTTGATTTCGACTCATAGTCACCCTATAGGACAGTGTAGTACTGCCCCATAGCGTTTCCAAGGAGCGGCTGGTGAATTCAAACTGCAGACCTTTTGGTTAGCAGCCAAGCTGTTAACCACTGCACCAGGGCTCCTTATCCATGCACACATACGTAAATTTTTCTATGGAGAGTAACTAGGTAATTTGAGATTCTTAATTCTTAAAACAACAACCAAACAGGAAAAAACAAAACAAAACAAAACTGAATGCTTAAGTTAAAAAGGAGTTCTTATAAGCAAACTAGAGGCCAGAATATATTTAAATTCAGTCTCATAATTACTCATAGTGGTTAGTGCTATTCTCAACATAACTAAGGCATGCTTTTCGGGACCCCAAACTAAACGATAGAATATTTACATAGCATGCTTTGAAGGTAACAAGGTAGGCAGTATGTCTTTTAATACCTACTACAAACTTAAATATCTAATATAAAAAACAATTACAGTTCTTATGTCTTTTGACACAGATTAAATAAGGAAATTGAGATACCTTTTGTCTTATTTCAAAGGAAGCCATGAACCACCCAGGCCATCTTAGACTGTTCGTGACAAGGATCATGCAGGAATTTGAAAGCGACACATTTTTTCCTGAAATTGATTTCAAGAAATATAAACTTCTTCCAGAGTAAGTAAATGTTATTAATTAATCTGAAGTACTTATTTAGGATTTCTGCTTAGGAACTACACTCATTCCTCACTTATTGACATGGTTAGGTTCCAAAGACAGGTCGTTATGTGAAAATCGACATTATGCAAAAATGGAGGATGACCACCCACATCAGATCACAAATGGAGGATGCTACATCATTACATAACTGCCAAATTACATCATTACATAACTGCCAAACCACTGAGAATCGTGACCCAGCCAAGTTGACACATAATCGTCACAGCCAGCGTTACTCTCACCTTAAACCTCGGTGTTCATTACTGCCAGACGAACATCGTTAGTGTGCAAAGTAGTCAGATAGTAGACTTTTTTTACTATTGTCGTAAATGCGAAATGTCAGATAATAAGATAGTCAATAAGCGAGGGTAGGTGTGTAGAAAAGATCATGTCTTTTCAGACTGAATTCAGGGTAGCAATGTATCTTAATTATAGCTACCATAGGAATTTTTGGAAATCTGCTATAATAGACTTGGGAATGTTCCAAGTAATGATTTTACTGAAATACAGAAGAGTAGTCATTAATTCGTTCTACGAGATTTATTTTCAGCATCTGACACTGTTCTAGGCACTGGGGAAGCAGTCATTACCAAGACAGGTGATGTCCCTGCTTCCCAGAAGCCTACATTCATTCTAGTAGAAGAGGAAGGTAACAACAGAGATACATCGGAAGAGGTGCTATGCAGAGAATTAGAATATCGTAATGTGGTAGATACTGTGTAGTCTGAGAAGTCCTCTCCTAAGACATGATTGAGGTCTACATTGAGATCTAAATGACGGGAAGCCAGTCATGCAAAGAGCAGGGAAGAGCATTCTAGACACAGGAAATAGCTAGTACAGAGGCCTGAGGACAGAACAAGCTTGGCGTATTCCCGAAGCCTAAAGGCCACTGTGAGGATTGTGAGCTGGGCGTGGGGGAGGGTGGTACAGTCCAAGCAGAGGTTTAGATGGTTCTGAAAAGAGAGTGCCATTGTTCTAGCTACTTTATGAAGAGTAGATTGTAGGGGGACAAGAGTGAAGCAGGAGGACCAGTTAGGAAGTTATTGAAGTAGTTCAAGTGAAAGATGAAGAGACTTGGATTAAGGCGGTAGCAATGGTGGAGATGGATAGAAGAAACAGGTTACATTTGCTTTACTGTAGTTGCAGTTTTTAGCATGAGGCTGCCCGATTTTGAAAATTTATAAAATTTTAGTTTAGAACACTTTTCAGTTGTTGGCTACGGAGAATAAAAGTAAGAGAAATTAAGTAGCTCCATGCTTTTAGACCAGCTTTCTTTTAGATCGGCACATTCTTTCAGATATTCTCAGTTGTAGCAAGTCATTATTCTCTGCATGTAAATTTGTTTTTTAAAATGCCCTCTAAAAGAACATTCAGAACCAAGTCTGAATAAATGCATGGTCAAGCATTAAAGTAATAGTCTTTAATCAAATGAAATGTTTGACTGATTGTCTTTAGCGCTTAACTAGCTTTAAAGAAAATTGGAAATTATAACAACTCATAAGTTTCTAAACTGTTAAAATGCAGGCTTTTGATTATAGTCTCCAAAAGTGACTACTTGCAAAAATCACACTTATGTTGATATGATTTCACGTACTTACGTGGAAATCGGTTGTATTACTTTGTCACACCTTTATATATTTTCTCTACTGCTTAGATTCATGATTCTTACCTTGTGTGACTATCGATCTCTATTGTGCCTCATTTATCTTTTTCTTTGCTACTAACAAGAAGAATAGATTATTATGTGAACCAGCTTCATATTAAATACCCTTCCAAATCCTATTGCTCTCAGTTTTCATAGCTGTGACCCTTTAGGATCCTTGACAACTTAAAACAAATACCATGCCAATAGCATAGTCATTACTAAGTTGTTATTATTCATGGTTTCAGAAATAACCTCTTGATAATTTGCTTTTGTCTTAATAACTGATGAATCTTGACACTCCTGAGAATTAGAGGAAAAAATGTAAATGTTGCTTTTTGTGACTCATTCCAAAGAAATTAAAATTACGATTTAAAGTTGGCCTAGTAAAATTATTTCTTTAAAAAGATGGAAGTTTGAGGGAAGAAGGATATACTACTACTGACACAGTGGACCAAAAACAGATGAAAAAATGTCTGGTATATAGAAACACAGCTTCTTCCTCTGAAATACAAATCTTTCCAGAGAAAACACCTTTTCCTTACACATCACTATGCTATTATTACTTCATGTCTCTAGTGTTGTTTTTCAGCAAAATGACATAATCTCTAATTAGTCAATTCAGCATTATGTTAGAGATCCTGAGATTTAACATTTTTTCCTGTATGACCCCTGACCTACAAGGAGTTTAGAAAATAGGGGGACAAAACAAACTAATAATATCAGTGGGTAACATTTGCAGAGCACCTCACATTTCAGGCACAATGCTAAATGCTTTGCAAGAATGAAGACTGTTTATTGATAAGCAGGCTGAGAGACAGTGTCACACAGCGGAACCAGAGTCAAACACTAGTCTGACTGAAACAAGTGTCCCTAACCACCACCCTGGTGTACTGAAATGCAGCCTGAACCACACGGAGGAAGTACACCAAGAGTAGGAGCCAAATGGGAATGCTTGTAGACTGGAGTGGTCAGAACAACCTCCAGTGGAGGACCTGGGCTTTGAATCAGAAGCTGGAGAAAACTCGGACCTAAGTTAGGGAGAAGAAAATTTCTCAGATTTTAGCAAAAGAGTTGCAGTAAGCCACATATTGGGGAATTAGAACAGGTAAACAGAAATCAAGAGTCTATCATCATACAAGGCTTATCACTTGTTTTGCTTTAAACAAGCAAGGCTTGTATTTTATTTTTCTTTTGCCAACACAAGAAATTTGATACCAAGAACTTAGAAAAGTTCTTAAGAAATTTCATATTAGCTGGATGATAGAGTGGAAAGACACAAGAGAAGCTGCTAACAGTGGTTAGTTTTGGGAGAAAGAATTAGGAGTTAGAAGCAAAGGAGAAGGAGAAATTACACTTTTTATTTTCTAATCTTCTATAGAGTTTGAATTTCTTCTTAACGATTTTCATATGTAGTGTATTTGTACAATATTCACCCAACTTAACACTGGCTTACTATAGTGAAGAAAAAAGAAGAAAGGAAAACTTTTATTTACTTTATACACTGTTGATAAGTTTTGGCTGAGAGTCAGGAAAACTGTTTTTCACTGACACATTATTTAACTATGCACATTTTCCTTTTACAGATACCCAGGTGTTCTTTCTGATGTCCAGGAAGAGAAAGGCATTAAGTACAAATTTGAAGTATATGAAAAGAATGATTAATATGAAGGCATTTTCTGATTTATTTCAAATTGTTCTCTTCCTCTCCAAAAAATTATGTATTTTAACATTAGAAAAAAAGACTATTGACTTTAGATCTGTGGATGATTTTTTCTAAGAAGCTTTTCTTTTGTTTGTTGGTTTTTCTTTCATCACTCCTAATGGACTATATCAGACACCATTTGTGAAACATCTCTTGCCATAACTACTAAGTGTAGTGAAAACCATCAAGGGCCAGGACTGGCTGTATACCTGCCTAGGGTGGCATACCTACAAAGACAGCCAAAGTAAGAGAGTCCCCTGGGAGCATGAAATGAAATCAGGGCCCATAGAGATAGAGCGAGACAGATTAAACAAAATGGTGGGAATCCATTACAAACAGAAGAACAGCAACTTAGATTTTAAATGAAAATTATATCAAAATAGGGACTGTGAATTATTCTGAGTAAATCATACTTCTGATAAAAGTTCTGTTCACCCGGACAGGGTATGAGTGAGTTGAGAACTCCAGTATATTCAGTAGGGACGGTAAAAAGGCAGGTAGAAGACTAACGTTTTGATGGTAAAAAAGAGAAGAAAACGTCTGAGACCTTTAAAAATTCTGTTTTTGATCTTCGATGAAATTCCACGGGATATCACAATGAGAGAACAAGAATAGACTGCTCTCTTTTCAAAAAAACAAAAAGGAATCTAATAGCAAGCATAATGGCTAAAATTAAAAATTCAAAGAAGTAATGAATTAAGAATGGATATTGCTAGAAACCAGAATTTAAGTTAGAAAATAAACTTCACAAAATGAAAATTAAAATATTTTTTACCCATTATGTTGGCAAAGATTAATTATTATGATATCCAAAGAAATAGCTTTTTTCTGTATTGTAAATTATTACAACCATTTTAAAGTATAAATTAACAATATCAAAATTCAAAATGTTCTGGTTTTGAACTCGGAAATTCCACTTCTAGAAATTAATTTTGAACCAAGAGATGAGCTCAAGAATATGTATTGCAGCATTTTTTAAAGCTTGGAAACAGCCCAAATGTTGATCAATAAATGATCAACCTATATATATAATTTAATATTCTACAGCAGCTAAAAAGAGTGAGATACTGACAGAAAAATGCCAAAGATTGCTAAGTGAAAGAAGCAAATTGTGTACAGTACCCAGAATTTTTAATAAATATTAGTATGTGTAGAAAAAATATGTAGTGCTGGTTGACAGTAGTGATGTTGGAGATGTTATTTTCCTCATTGGGTATTTTTATTATGATTAGCATTTGTGAAACTTTATTTTCATGGAAAAAGAATTATTTAAGATAATAAATTGGGCCCTTATGTTCAGCAGTAAAAATTAGGATGCAGAACATCAGGAGTGAAGAGTACTTTCCTAAAATCTCCTATAGCAGTGGGAAAAAAAGCAGGTCACACAAAGAAATAGGAATCAATGGACTGCATAGGATTTACAAACCACAAGAAAACAGTAGTGCTATCTGCCATGAATATAACCAGAAATATTATCCAGAATTTATAGAACTCGACACTCAACTGGCCAATAAATATATGAAGAGATGTATATTCCCACTAGTGTTTGTTGTTTTTTGTTAGGTGCCATCAAGTCAGTTCCGACTCATAGCGACCCTATGTACTACAGAACGAAACACTGCGCAGTCCTGCACCATGCTCACAATCGTTACGCTTGAGCCTATTGTTGCAGCCACTGTGTCAGTCCATCTCGTTGAAGGTCTTTCTCTTTTTTGCTGACCCTCTACTTTACCAAGCATGATGTCCTTCTCCAGGAACTGATCCCTCCTGGTAATATGTCCAAAGTATGTAAGATGTAGTCCGGCCACCCTTGCCTCTACATCCTTGCCTGTACTTCTTCCAAGACAAAGTTGTTTGTTTCTTTGGCAGTCCATGGTATATTCAATATTCTTCGCCAACACCACAGTTCAAAGGCGTCAATTCTTCACTAGTCCTTAGGCATATGTAAATTAAAACCACAGCAATGTACCATATCACACCCATCAGGTACGGCATTCTTACCAATACTTGACATTATCAAACTTCTAAATTTTTGGCAGTACTTAATAAGATTGAAGATGCGCATACCTTTCAACCTAGCTGTTCCACTCCTGGGTAAATACCAAGAGAAAACCTAGATATGTACTGGGTGATTTGTAGCAGAATGTTGCTACTTATTTGTAATAATGCAAAATTGCAAACAACCTGGAAACCCAGTAACAGGAAAATGAGCGTATTACTGTCTTAGATTGGGTTCCCCCTAAAGCAACCCAGACTAGAATTTGAGTGTAAGTGGTTGAGTCGGAATAGACTCGACGGCAACTAACAACAATACCACAAAGCATCCAATCCGGGCGTGGAAAAGTAAAACTGGGAAGGTGAGAAAGCCAGTTCAAGGTCAATGAGCAAATTCCCATTAGATAACAGGCTCTATCGTGCTGTGACATCTGTGACATGAAGGGGAAGGAAGCTAGGGTATTTATCATCCACTCATCAGTTTGAGAACTGTTCCCAGAGTTGTCAACTCCCTCCCCTGCCTATGGGCTGAACACATTCTAGCAGCTACAGAAGCTCTGCAGAGTCCCAGGTGCTTACAGTAAGAAGTTGTAGGTGTGCACAGGAACAGTGATTGCTCAGGGAATATGGACAGGCACTAACAACATTTGCTATAGTCTGTTCCTTTCAGTGGAGCCCCTGGGTGGTGCAAATGATTAATGCACTCAGCTACTAACTGAAAAGTTGGCAGTTCACGTCCACCCAGAGGCACCTCGGAAGGAAAGGCTTGATCTACGAAAAGTCAGCTATTGAAAACCCTATGGAGCACAGGTCTACTCACACACATGGGGTTGCCATGAGTCAGAATCAACTCGACGGCAACTGGATCCCTTCCAACACTTAAATCCTCTTGTGCCCAACATTAAGTTCACTCTGTCCTGTCACTGGTTATTCAAAGTAATGGCTAACCGCTATTCAAAAAAAAAAAAAAGACTAGAAGGAGAGTGAGACAAACCTCAGTCCCTGCTGCTGTAGTTGACACAAGGCCATAATTAATATTCATCATCTCCCCCTTACTCTCAGTGAGCACTTCTGCTGGTCTAGGTTGCTTCCCTGGAAAGGTAACTCAGACCTTCATCCCTGAATGATCTGAGCCTCTGATCACCGTGCCTTTGTTAGTCATGGTTGCTGCAGTTGCCTGATCCCTTATCTTGGGGAAAGGAAGTACTCAAAGGCCCACCAATACGTACTGAGTTCCAAACTTATTCCTCCCTTCCCCCATTATATCACAGCAGGAACCATGTCTCCTATCGTCAGGGTCAATTATTTCTACTTGTGTATCTATTCCTTTCTTTGCCTCCTGGTCTATTCCTGTTTCACGTGAAAAGCCAAAAATGAATAGGTAGCAGCTTTAGCTGAATTCCGGTAACATTCCCCATCTTCTTCTCCAGAAACCAAGACTCTAGTCCTACAGATCCTAAAGCTGCAAGGATAACTTGTATGGACACCCTTTTAGCTCAGTAATGAAGTCTCGTCTCTCCTGAGGTTCACCCTTCAGCCAAAATTAAACAGGTCCATAAAACAACATGAGACTAAAGGAACACACCAGCCCAGGGGCAAGGACTAGAAGGCAGGAGGGGATAGGAAAGCTGGTTATTGGGAACCTAAGGTCGAGAAGGGAGAGTGTTGACATGTCATGGGGTTGATAACCAATGTCACAAAACAGTATGTGTACTAATTGTTTAATGAGAAGATAGTTCTGTAAACCTTCATCTAAAGTACAATTTAAAAAAAAGAAAAATTTGTCCAAAGAAAAGAAACATTCTCCTAAGTGGATCATTGGAAATAATGGTGAGAAGGGCCAATCATACTTCTTTAGTTCTGAGACCTGGGGACACAACATAATATGGCATTAATTCAGAATATATACCACATATGAAAGACAGCACCCCAACTCTGAAAAATGTTAGCTGGAACCTTAACTGCACCAGTAAGAGGCCATCCAACATTCTTCTAGGTCAGCTCCTCCAGGTGATATGCCTAGTAGGATAAGAGAAGTGGATTTTATGGTCATGTGCCCACTGTTTTTCCTCCTTTGCTGTAAGTGGGCTCCTTGGTCCTGGGGGACATGTATGATCCCAGGCCAATAAATCAGACACTGTGAGCCTTTGGAGAGTGGTGCTCACCTAGGAAAAACCATACCTTGAATACATATCTGTCCCAGTAAGGACAAATTCTTCCCTACAGAGTGCCAGGGGTTGATGAAATCAACATGCCAACAAAAGGCTGGTTAATCTCAAGGGTTGGTACTATACTGAGGGTTCAGCATACTGCTGACACTAAACTGTCTTTCAGCAACAGCAGTACTAGATCAGTTTTAGTAAGAATGAGCCCCTACTACTGGCCATACATGTCCTCTCCCTGACATCATGACTACTCCCTATGTGGGTCCATTGTACAAGCACTAAGATGGCTGAGAACAGAGGTTGGTGTCCACTGGATGAGTCATCTGTCCACCTAGCAGTTCAGTGTCTCCTCTGTGGTGGGTGCTTTCTGGTGGGCATTGATGTGAGACACTCTCATAGGTCCATCCACATGCCTCTTCCCCACGCCTTGTTATCTCCAACCTTTCAATCTTGCTCCTTTGGTTCCTGACCAACCAGCTAAGTAAGGATTCACCATTGCCCAGGAATGTGTGTGTATCCTCACCTCAGGTCACTTTTCCCTCCACACCACGTTGATCAGGTGTTCTGCTCAAAGCTCTGCCCACTGGGAGGATTTTCAAGGGAAAATCCACTGTTATTTGGGGCTACTGTTGGAAATCTGGTGCAGCAGCAATCTATTTTCAAACAAAACCAACATAATGAGCTAAGTATTCTGTGTAGCAGGCTTGAGGTTTTGTTTCTTCCTCCATCAACTGGTTTTAAGGAACCCCTGGAGGAATAGATTTGAGCTGAGGGAGAGGTATTAGTACAACAGTGGAAAGTGATGTGGGGATCCAGGGCACTTTTTGGGTAACTTGTGATTTTTCACATGTGCTTAAGTCAATTTCCAAATGTACCATCCATTTTCATCATATAATAGATTACTACTCTGCCCATTCAACTTTAAGACCTGCTTATAATGGGCAGCTCCAGCACACAGCTACTTGTCCCCTGGTCAGACACTCAGTCTCTACTAGGGCCTAGTAGCATACCAAGACCTGCCTTTCATGTGATGAATAATTCTCTGCTGCAGATGACATGACTTTGCTCTAGAGCTCTAGGACTCTGCCCTGTAACTTACCGCATGAGATTTTTGTCTACTGCAGATACCTCTAGCACCATCAGGTCTGTTGGGCCATATAGTTCAAATAGTAAGGCCACTCATACTGCAGCCTTAACCTATTGTTAGTCTTTTGCTCTGGGCCCCACTCAAAACTGACAGCCCTCCAAGTAACCAAATGATTCACAAAATGATGCTTGTCCTCAAAATCTGCCCCTACTCCCTTTCATTGCTTCTAGATTAATAACTAGGTTCAAGGCTCATTATGACCTAAGCAGGAAGTGATGTCCCTGTAAAGGAAGACAAGGATTGTTCCCCTAAAGAGTTACAGGTCCTGGCTAATTGTCTTTAGCTGCCATGGAGTCCACTCCCGACTCATAGGAACCCCATGTACAATGGAACGAACGCTGCCCGGTCCTGTGCCATCCCCATGACCAGTTGGGGGTAAGACCCTTGTGATCCAGAGGATTTTCATTGGCTGATTTTCTGAATCAAACCTGTTCTCCCGCATTGAAGGCAAAAGTGCTACCACTGAACCACCACTGCCCCGACTTCTAGCTAATTAAAACAAAAAAAAGTTGCCGGAGAATCAATAACGACTCATAGTAACCCTATAGGTGACAGCATATTAGCCTGGAAATGTATCTTGAGTCTGGACCAGGAAAGGAGAAGGGGTGAATATAAGACTATACAGGGGTGAGTTTATTGATATAGAGGCACTCTGTTGTGATAAAGAATTTAAAATCCTGGTAAGGGTGCCTAGAACTATCGTATCACACTGCTAGTATGCCTCATTATCACTTAGAAACAACCATGGCTTACTGTAAACAAGGTGAGGATACCAGAAATTCTTTGGCAAACTACTGAGAAAGGGGTCAAAATGCTCAGAGGATTGGACATGTTAGAACAGATTTACAGTTTCAGACAGAGAACCCAGTAGCTGACAATGGAGAGCCCAGAGTTCCCTCCTTTCACTAAAAATAATGAGTGCTTATGGGGGAGGGGTGGGGAAGGCACTGGCATGATTGAAAGGGTTGGTGGAGGCCATCCTCTGTAAGTCAAGTAGGAGATGCTCCTGAGTAAATAGGCTCCCAGTGGGGATGATGGAATTCTGTAATAGCAGAGGCAAGACCAGAATGGCAACCGGGTAGTCTGGACTTGTGGGGATCTGAAGGGATGGCTAAGAGACCATTGTATTTCTATTGAAGAGAGAGATTGGACACCAACAAAAATATTGCTTGATTTAGATAACCAAAAAGTTCAAGAATGGGTGAGAAGGCTGACATCAGCCTCCACAATAGAAAATCACAATCCTGAAGCCACTTTTAATTTGCATAACCCATGACCCCCTTCCACCTGTACTCCATCCAAATACACTAAAGTTCTCAGTAACTGTAGTAATACAACTCACAAGGAGTTATTACTATCTCGTTTATCACAAGCAAAGGGGTCGTTGTTTCCCTCTAGCCAGTAAGTGATGTTAATCCCAGAATCCCATCCTGAAAATGTGCTATAGTCCATCTTTACCTTTGGTACTGTCTTAGTTTGGGTTCCTCTAGAAGCAGACCCTGGTACTTGGATGTGAGTCCAAGTGGTTTATTCAGTAGGTGGTCCCAAGAAACACCAGTAAGGAAGTAGCAAAGTGAGATAGGGAGGGGCCCAGGATCCAGTACAGGATGAGTTAATGAACAGGTTACTGCTATGGGAAACTGGGGCTCCCTCCACTAGGAATCACTAAGATATGGTAAAAAAGATCTTGAGATTGTCCCACTCACTGAGGAGGCAAGAAAGCTGGAATATTTAACTTTCAATTTCCACTTTGCATTGTTTTAAAGGGCTGCTCTCAGGGGCATCAGGTGCCCAGTATCCCCCTACCCATGGACTGAGCACATTTCCACAGTCAAAGGATGGCCTCAGGCAGAGTCAAAGGTGCTTGCAGGAAGAAAAGACTGCCAGCACAGAAAGAGTGAAAACCAAAGGGCCATGGACAGGACACCAACAGCATTTACTTCCACCAAAATTGATTTATACAAACAATGAAAATACTAAATAACATTCAACATGAAATTGAAGTATAGATATCAACACAGATAACAAATGATGCTTAGTGAAAAAAGTAAGTTGCAAAAGAATATGGATGATACTATTTATTTATAGTTTTAAAATACTTAAAGCAATCCCATGTATTACTTATGAAAACATGATTATGTCATTAAAAAGTATAAAAATGCACATGGGTTCTTTGAAATGTTTTATTATTTAAAAAAAAAAAAAAAAGAAGCACAGAAGCAGGAAGACCAGTTTGAAGTTCAGATGAGGGATGATGATAGTTTGGACCAGAAGGAGGAGCTGGACTTGGTAAAAACTTGTGAATTTCCAAATCTATTTTAAAGGTAGAGGTACTAGGATTTTCTGGTAGAGTTTGATTTTGGTTTTGGACCTACTCAGTTCGAGATCCTTTTAGGGAAGAAAGGAAGGGGAAGCGAAAAGAACAAAAAGAAAATAGAAACTGAAAAAAATAGAATCATGCCTTCAAATTGAGAAGAAAATTATTTTCAACTGAGATATCTATACTAACCAAAAAATCAAGAGTGAAGAACTGGACGGCACCCAGCTACTATTATTGAACATTTTGATCAAAGATTCTATAGAAGAATCCTAATCAAAAGGGGGAAAATGCAGAACATAATTTCACATTCTCATGGACTCCAGACTTTCTGAAGCCAAGGGGGCTGGATGAACCCCTGAAACTGTTGCCCTGAGATAATCTTTAAAACTTAAACCAAAAACACCCCTGAAGTCTTCTTCAAACCAAACAATAGTTTAGCTTAACTAGTAAAAAAGTGTGCTTTGAGCATTATACTCTTTTAAGAACTATCTATACGGGATCAAAGTGACAACAACTTGAAAGGTTAGATAAGAACCTCAGGGGGCAGTAAATTTATGTAAAGGTTGGGGGAACAACTCAGAAAAAGAGGGTGACAATGTTTACACAACTCGAAGAGTGTAATCAGTGTCACTGAATTGTGCATGTAGAAACAGTTGAATTGGTGTCTGTTTTGCTGTGTATATTCTCAACAACAATGAAATAAAATAAATCAGTACAAAAAAAAATGAAGAGTGAGGGTAAAAAAATTTTTTTAGACAAAGTCTAAAAGATGTTACTACCATGCCCCCTTTCTTGGAAAGATACCGTAGGAAATGCTCCAGCAAAATGAAGGAGTAAATAAACCAAGAAAGAGGACATCATGTGATCCAGGAAATAGGATCCAACATAAGTGATATTCAGCTGCGTAGTTGGCTTGGAAAACAAACAGTAAAAATGAAATGATAAATTATCTACTTTTTTATGAAATATTAACAAGTTGTTGACAGATTTGGGGCATTTGGAAAAAGGTAAGCTCATTAAAGATAAAACAAATAAAAAAGAGGAGAGTGAGGCCATCATTAATTCCAGGAAAAAGAAAAACAAAAAAAGTTGTTTAAGAAAAGAAGTAAAACCATAACTCATAAATATGTAATAATAAATTAAAGTATAATTTTTCTCAACAGTGAGTAATATGTACATAGCCACAATGATGTGATCAACTTGTTAACCCCCAAATCTGATAACTAGTTTAGGACAATATGGGAAGAAAAGTGGGAATAGTGGAGATTTTATTTTAACATCTTCATGTATTTCTTTAATAAAAACAATTTCTTAAGAAGTTAAACTAGTTCAAAAGTACTGGCCTCCTGTTATTCTTTGTACATCTCACATAAAATTTCAAAGAAACTCTTAGATGTTTATTATTTCCAAGGTCAGGTAGAAATTATAGAAATGAAAACAAGTAATTAGCCAATGGTCACACAAAAGACCCGAAAGACCAATTAATTGTTAGGAAACCATCAGGCTTTGTAATACCCCATGGCACCTGATTTGTTCATCTTTCAGGACAGGGAATCAACTCTCACTTTTTCCAGATTGACTTATGAAACAGCAGTATGAAGTGATGAGAACTTGAGGAAAAAATATATATAATAAAACACACACATATGTTCTAAATATTCACGTTAGCATGTTTTACATTTCTGTAAGATTGAAATTACGTAACATATCTTTACAAGCAGTGTTTCTCAAAGTGTTGTCCCCAGTATACCTGTATCAGGAAAGGGTCCCATAATCTGCATTTTAAACAAGCATCCCAGATGATTGTGAAGCATACTCAAGTTTGTAAACTACTTATTTAGAGTGCTTTTGCACTCTAAGGAAGAAAAAAATTGAAATTTTATTTCCTATTTCTATGACATCTAAGTGAAGCAAAACATAGAAAAACAAGCAAATTATAAGTCAACATGTAAAAGACTGGAAAAGGAAAAGGCAAAGTTGCAAAGATTAGATTTTTATGTTGCTGATCTATTTTAAGAACAAAAGATTTTTGTTTCTTGTTGTTATTGTTAAAAAAAACCAAACCCATTGCCATCGAGTAGATTCCGACTCATAGTGACCCTATAGGACAGAATAGAACTGCCCCATAGGGTTTCCAAGGAGCACCTGATGGATTCGAAGTGCCCACCTTTTGGTTAGCTGCCAAACTCTTAACCCTACGCCATCAAGTTGACCCCATGTGTGCAGAGTAGAACTGCTCCATAGGGTTTTCTTGTCTGTGACCTTTCAGAAGCAGATCATCAGGTCTGTTTACCGAGACACCTCTGGTTGGGGTTCAAAACGCCAACCTTTCAGACAGTAGTCGAGCACTTAACCATTTGCACCACCCAGGGATCCTTTGTTTCTTAAATATGTAATCAAATATATATGAAAGTATTTAGTATCAGTAACTCAAAGAAATACATAGTAAGCAAATGCAACAATAGATGCCACTTAATGAGATGCTTTTGTTTTTATATTTAATAAACTATAAATCAAATGACCTAATTAAGCAAAATGACTTAGTGAGGAAAGGTTGGCTAGACTGCTGCTGAAGGATTCAGAAAAATAATTATTATTGAAAGACTGAAACTTTTGATCAAGGATTTCCACCTGGGGGGAAAAGGAATTACATAATTAGATGAGTACTAGGAATAGAATTAGAGATTCTGTAATGAAAAGATATTATTGCTTATGAAGGGATACAGTCTCTAGCCAAACAGAGGGAAAAAAGCCCTACAATAGACATGCAGTTGGCAGTTGTGCTATTCCTGTGACAAAGGTGAAATTACATTAGTAATCATTTCTATTTATCTGCTCCTATTCTTTCTGTTCCCCAGGAGACCTCATGTATACCAGGAAGTTTCTTTGTTAATACACTGACTTTTACATTAAACCTCCTTCTTGGAACAAAAAAAAAGAGAGAGAGAGAGGACAAGTCACATTGTTATGTGGTATTTCAAATAACTTTGCAGCCAATAATCAAAGTAAATGGGAAACGTATTTAATGGAAGACAAAGTTTAGGTGGTCTCTACCTCTTTTCCCTTGGGTCATGGGACACACACAAGACCAATCCTGAAGGCATGAAGTTTTAGTCTGCAAGAAGGACAAGACTCAATGATACTCACACTCAGGAAAAACTACTGGATGGAGAAGAGATTTTCTACTGCATCCACCCTTCACCTACCAGCCAAAATCACTTGGGAAAGAAGCCCTGAATGACACCACTTCTTTTTCAGCCCCTGGTCATACCCGCTTCAAAGGTCCAAAGACTCAAGTCACTGACAACGGGTTAGGAGACATTCAGTTGCCTCATATTGTCCACAGGTCACTTTCTGTTATAATGGCAATTTGCAGCTTACTTAGTTTGCTGCCTTGGCATCCATTAATTCCTCCTATTAGCCCTTTTCCCAGCTTCTGACATGGCCACCTCTGTCTTGTCACACAGTCTCTCAACAGTTGTAGTCTCTAACTGTCCCTCCCTGTCATGCCCCATACAGTTTCCCATGATAAAAGTCCCTTTCTGTCTTGTAACCCAGTCTCTCAATAGCTGTAGTTACTCCTTGCCCCTCTGGGCCATGTCCCATAGGATTCCCTGTGATAAAATTTCTCCCTTTCCCTCTGCTAATGCACTGTTGTTGTAAGGTGTTGTTGAGTCTGTTCCTATTCATAGCAACCGTATGTACAACAGAACAGAACACTGCCCAGTCCTGCATCATTCTCACAATCGTTGTTATGCTTGAGACCATTGTTGCAGCCACTGTGTCAATCCATCTCGTTGAAGGTCTTCCTCTTTTTCACTGACCCTCTACTTTACCAAGCATGATGTCCTCTCCAGGGACTGGTCCCTCCTGATAACATGTCAAAAGTAGGTGAGACATAGTCTCACCATACTTGCTACTAAGGAGCGTTCTGGTTGTACTTCTTCCAAGACAGATTGGTTCCTTCTTTTGGCAGTCCATGGTATATTCAATATTCTTCGCCAGCACCACAATTCAAAGGTGTCAATTCTTCTTCGGTCTTCCTTATTCATCATCCAGCTTTCACGTGCATATGAGGCGATTGAAAACACCATGGCTTGGTCAGGCACACCTTTGTCTTCAAGGTGACGTCTGCTTTTCAACACTTTAAAGAGGTCTTTTGCAGTAGGTTTGCCCAATGCAATGGGTCTTTTGAATTTTTTTTTTTAGGGATGCCACATTCTGCTTGGTTCTTCAGCCTCATACTACTCATTAATAGGCAAATTAAATAGGGAACAGAAAAACAGTAGAAAGAATCAACAAAACCAAAAGTTGGTTCTTTGAAAGGATTGACAAGATCTACAAACCACTGGCCAAAATGACAAAAGAAAAGCAGATGAGGACACAAATCACCCAACTAAGAAATGAAATGGGGCACGTTACAACAGACCCAACTGAAATAAAAAGGATCATAACAGTACTATGAAAAACTATACTCCAACAAATTTGAAAACCTAGAGGAAATGGACAAACTTCTGGAAACATACTGCCTACCCAAACTAACACAAAATGATGTTGAAAATCTGAACAGACCCATAACAAGAGAAGACATTAAAAAGGTAATAAAAAGAGAAAAACTCCCAACAAAAAATCCCTGGCTCAGATGGCTTCACTGGAGAAGGCTACCAAACATTCAGAGAAGAGTTTACGCCTGTACTACCCAAACTATTTAAGAACATAGAAAAGGAAGGGATACTTCCGAATTCATTCTACTGAAGGCAGCATAACCCTGATACCAAAACCAGACAAAGATACCACAAAAAAAAGAAAATTACAGACCTATATCTCTCATATAGATGCAAACATTCTCAACAAAATTCTAGCCAATAGAATTCAGCATCGTATCAAAAATAATAATACATCACGACCAAGCGGGATTCATGTCTGATATGCAAGGATGGTTCAACATTAGAAAATCAATTAATGTAATCCACCACATAAATAAAAGAATCACATGATCATCTCAATCGATGCAGAAAAGGCATTTGACAGAGTCCAACACCGATTCCTGATAAAAAAAAACTCTCAATAAAATAGGTATAGAAGGGAAATTCCTCAACATAATAAAGGGCATCTATACAAAACCAACAGCCAACGTAATTTTTAATGGAGAGAGGCTGAAAACATTCCCCTTGAGAACACGAACAAGACAAGGATGCCTTTCTCACCACTCCTATTTAACATTGTGCTGGAAGTCCCAGCTAGATCAATAAGGCAAGAAAAAGAAATAAAGGACATCCAAATTGGTAATGAAGAAGTTAAACTGTCCCTGTTTGAGGATGATATGATACTATTCATAGAAAACCCAAAAGACTCCATGAGAAAACTACTGGAACTAATAGAAAGATTCAGCAGAGTAGCAGGATATAAGATAAACATACAAAAAATCAGTTGGATTCCTAGACACCAATAAAGAGAACGATGAAAAAGAAATCAGGAAAACAATACCATTCATAATAGCCCCTAAAAAGATAAAATATTAGGAATAAATCTAACCAGGGATGTAAAAGATCTATATAAAGAAAACTACAAAATGCTACTGCAAGAAATCAAAAGAGATCTACATAAATGGAAAAACATACTATGCTCATGGATAGGTAGACTCAACATTGTGAAAATGTTAATTCTACCCAAAGTGATCTACAAATACAATGTAATCTCGATCCAAATACCAACAGCATTCTTTAAAGAAATGGAAAAACTAATCATTAACTTTATATGGAAAGGGAAGAAGCCCCGAATAAGTAAAGCACTATTGAAGAAGAAGAATAAAGTAGGAGGACTCCCACTACCTGACCTCAGAACCTACTATACAGCTACAGTAGTCAGAACATCCTGGTACTGGTACAATAACAGATACATTGACCAATGCAACAGAATTGAGAACCCAGATGTAAATCCATCCACCTACGGTCACCTGATCTTTGACAAGGGCCCAAGACCATCAAATGGGGAAAAGTCACTCTTTTTAACAAATGGTGCTGGCAAAATTGGATGTCCACCTGCAAAAAAATGAAGCAGGACCCATACCTCACACCATGCACAAAAACTAATTCAAAATGGATCACAGACCTAAATATAAAGCCAAAAACTATAAAGATCATAGGAAAAAAAACAGGATCAATGCTAGAGGCCATAATACACGGCATTAACAGGATACAAACCATAACCAACAACACACAAACTCCAGAAGATAAGCTAGATAACTGGGATCTTCTAAAAATTAAACACTTATGCTCCTCAAGAGACTTCACCAGAAGAG
The DNA here is from genome assembly GCF_000243295.1 of Trichechus manatus latirostris. Taxonomy (NCBI): domain Eukaryota; kingdom Metazoa; phylum Chordata; class Mammalia; order Sirenia; family Trichechidae; genus Trichechus; species Trichechus manatus. The sequence goes on from NW_004443965.1 coordinate 2,199,579, forward strand.
TAAAAAGAGAACCCACAGACTGGGGAAAAAAATTTGGCGATAACAAATCCGACAAAGGTCTAATCTCTAAAATCTACAGGAAAATCCAACACCTCTACAACAAAAAGACAAATAATCCAGTTTAAAAATGGGCAAAGGAAATGAACAGACACTTAACCAAAGAAGACATTCAAGTGGCCAACGGACACATGAGGAAATGCTCGCAATCACTAGCCATTAGAGAAATGCAAATCAAAACCACAACGAGATACCATCTCACCCCAGCATTACTGGCGCAAATCAAAAAAACAGAAATAACAAATGTTGGAGACACTGCAGGGAGATTGGAAAATGATACAACCATTTTGGAAAATGATATGGTGCTTCTTTAGAAAGCTAGAAATAGAAATACAATATAATCCAGCAATCCCACTCCTAGGAATATATCCTAGAGAAATAAGAGTTATCACACGAATAGACATATGCACACCCATGTTCATCGCAGCATTGTTCACGATAGCAAAAAGATGGAAACAACCTAGGTGCCCATCAACAGATGAATGGTTAAACAAACCATGGTACATACACGCAAGGGAGTACTATGCAACAATAAAGAACAATGATGAATCTCCAAAGCATCTCACAATCTGGATGAATCCAGAGGGTATCATGCTAAATGAAATAAGTCAATTACAAAAGGACAAATATTGTATGAGACCACTACTATAAAAACTCATGAAAAGGTTTACAACAAAAAGAAACAATCTTTGACAGTTACAAGGGAGGGGAGGGTTGGGGATGGAAAAACACTAAATAGACAATAGACAAGTGGTGACTTTGGTGAAGGGTAAGGCACTACACAGTAGTGGGGAAGCCAGCACAGCTTATACAAGGCAGGGTCATGGAAGCTCCACAGACACATCCAAAGTCCCTGAGGGACCAAATTGCTGGGCAGAGGGCTGTGGAGCCCATGGTCTCGGGGAACATCTATCTCAATTGGCATAACATAGTTTATAAAGAAAACGCTCTACATTCTACTTTGGCGAGTAGTGTCTGGGGTCTTAAGAGCTTGTCAGTGGCCATCTAAGATACTCCACTAGTCTCACCCCTTTGGGAGCAAGAGAGAATAAAGAAAAACAAAGACACAAGGGAAAGGTTAGTCCAAAGGACTAACAGACTGCAACTACCACAGCTTCTACCAAACTGAGTCCAGTACAACTAGATGGTGCCTGGCAACCACTACTGACTGCTCTGACAGGGATTACAACAGAGGGTCCTGGACAAAGCTGGAGAAAAATAATAATAAAAAAAAATTTAGGATCCCTGGCTTAAAATCAATTGATCCATTATAGGAGACTGGTATATTGCCCCCACCCCAACAAAATCAGGGTTCTCTTGGCGAGAAGGAGGGTGAATGAATATGAGAATACAATGTTTACTGCATCTACCTTGCCAGACTGCCAGCATTTCAGGGCAGAAACTATACCTTGTTTGCCTCTGTTTCCCCTCGAGATGTCTAGCCTCTCAAAAATGTTGAAGATATATACACATACACATGTATATATATACACATATATATTACACATATATAACAACATGAGCTAAATAGAAGTTTGTGTATCATCTTTGGAATCTCATAACCTGTGTAACACTGTTTCTTTAGGAGAATGAGCTTCAACTTTCAAACGACCAATTTATAAATGAGCTATTTAAAGAAAAATAAAGGTTATAAATAAGAAACAGTCAATATTCAGCTCTTTTAATGAAATGCTCTCTCTCTCTCTTTTTTTAATGAGAACTGAGTAGAAAACCATGCTAGCTGGCCTCTTATTCACTGTATACCTGGTAGTTTTGTCATTTTCCTAAGTGTAGGCAAAATACCTAGAAAAGAAACACACAGCTTCTCATGGTCCCAGACATCCTGCATCCAATCTCCTCCTTGATTACCATCAGCTCTACTCTCTACATCTCTGATTAAAAAAAAAAACAAACCCTCAGTCCATGTGACACATAAAGGCTCATTAACACACAAACACAATGGTTGTGGAAAAAATTCTGCATGCAATCTAGACTTGAAATGGAATTTAATTTGTATCATATATTCAATCTTATGATAAGAAATTCTATGTGGCATCCACATTTGGGGTTGGTTTGACATTTCATTATATTAGCCACATTAATTACATCCCAATCCACAGGTTAAACAAACCTGATGTGCATTTTCCCCATAGTACCTTAAAAAGTGAAAAGTAATGCGACTCACCCACTGTATTGGTTAAGGACCCACTAGTTGACGTAGCAGCAGTCCCCTGGTGGCACGAGTGGTTAAGCGTTCAACTACTAACTGAAAAGCTGGTGGTTTGAACCCACCCAGAGCACCTCAGAAGAAATGCCTGGCGATCTGATTCTGAAAGGTCACAGCCATTGAAAACCCTATGGAGTGCAGTTCTACTCTGCAACACATGGGGTTGCCATGAGTTACAATTCAAAGGTGATTGGTTTGTTTTATTTTGTCTTTGGTAATTGCTGTGGCGGACAAACCCCAAATCTTAATGACTTGACAACAATGGAAGTTTAGTTCTTGTTCCTGTGAATCCCAGCACAGGTGTTTATGATAAGCAGACAGCTCTCCAGATGGTGATTCAGGAATCTCGGCTCTTTCATCTTTACACCTTCTCTCTTCAATAAGGGATTTCCAAAGTTGTTGCCAAACAGAAAAGAGCATGGAGGATCAAATGCGGTAGAATTAGGTGTGGGGGCAGACTGGGAAGTGGCACACATTACTTTTGCCCACATTCCATGAGCCAGAACTTTGTCGCATAACCACATCCAACTGCAGAGAATAATTTTAACATTAGAGGTTGGGCTTAGATTTTAGTTCTATATTACCTATATTCTCTTTGTCATTTCATTACATTTGGTAAAAAGTGTTTCTGTTGTGAGATAGATTCTTGTTTGGCCTTTCTATCTAGACAGGAAGTTTGTCGTTGTCCAATAGATCATCAGTAGCATAGACTTCCCCATACCCTGTCCTCAAAATTTACACCAGGAAGATCTTTGTTCCTGGTTGTGAACAGGAAGTCTGAACCCTGTGGGACCTCAGACCTTGAGTGCTCCCGGCTGGTCCTCTCACTACCCATAGTTCTCCTGTGTGCATCCCAGGCAGCCTGACAACCTAAAAACCTTTCTCACTCCACGTCTCTACAGCACTTGGTGACATTTGGGTTAGAATTAGGAATGTTGCCAATTCACTTAGTACGAACTCACAGAGGGGCAGAAAGAAGACTCATTCCAGATTGAACAGTTCGGAATTACCAGCTTAAAAACTTCAGCTATTGCTTGGGTACATAAAGGCAATCAAAAGTAATTGAAAATGTGATTGTGCTGTATGCTCCTTGAAATTATTGTGTTTCACAACAGAAAGCTTCTTGGAAAGAAAGGCAACACTCTCTTAAGCACTAATGTCACCTTGTTGGTCTATCAAGATGTGTTTTCTTGAGTTTGTGGTCCAATCTAAGCAGAATGTCAACCACACTCTGGAGATTTTTGATTTATGGTTGGATCTTAATTGTCACCTCCTTCTTCACAGTTCACTAATTTTTCAAGCTTAGAGGAAAATGAAAAGTAAGCTCTAACTTTTAACATTTTCTCCCCAACGCTCCAGAAATTCCAGCTCAAAGGGGACATTTCACTCTTGCTTTTAATCAGCGCCTCCCGGTGTTTGCAGCTTCAAAAAAAGCATTCCTCTGGAAAATCAAGTCTGAAAATACTCAGATAGCCAGCCTTCAGCTTCGCTAACTTGTGACAATAATGTACATTGCATGCAGTTTGTCAAAATCTCTTTTCATAGCCTGTGGCTGGGAGTGATTTCTGGGAAATATTGATTATAAGGTAAGCTCTTTTCAGTCGGTTTCAAAAGGTGACCCCCAGGTAGGTAATCGTCATAACAGAGACATTCTCTCAGAGAAGTGAGGGGGTGAGCGAACCCCTCTGGGCCTTCATTGTCGATGGCCTGGGTCATGACCCTGCGCATTCAGCGAATGGAAAGCAGCAAGACACCCTAGCCAGAAGCACTGGAGAGCCTGCTGCCCCCACAGGCAGGTGCGTGGGGCAGAGGAAGGGGGGGTGCGGAGCGCAGCTTCAGTGTTTTTAACTTTTCAACACGAATTCTTCAACACGAGGGCAGAAAAACAGCCAGGCTTCAACACAAGCCAGCCCTCAGATCCGTCCTTGAGTCACTCTGTTAAGTGCAAACGGGTAATTGTCTCGTTAGAGACCTGCAGAAACAGCTCATGGGAAGGAACGATTTGTACCTGGAATATATTCATTAACTTGTGTGTCAAAAGGCCACACGTGGATAGAAACCATTATCCTGGCATTCTGCGCACTCTGGTAGCCTTGAGATTTGAGGGTAAGAAGCCCACGTGCCCACGTGTCCGCCTGCCTTCCTCTCCCGCCAGCCTCGCAGGTCCGGGTGCAGGTGGAGGTGGTGGGAGGGGGCTGCCGGACTCCCAGGGATGTTGGTTGAAAGGGAGCGGAGAAGGCGTATGCCTTGTACAAATAACACTCCTGTAAGGACCTATTTTGGGTTTCTTGGGACCCTCCTAGTGGTCCAGCTTAAATTGAGAGGAAATTTGGTTTGCCTCACTGGCTCTTTCCTCCTACTCATATTCATGATTACAACTCTTTTCATTGTCATTGAAATACATTTAATACGCACCATTTTTGCATGGCCCTCTGCTAAAATCTGCACCAAGACAATGTCCCTCCCCCTGAAATAGTGGAAAGAGCACTGGACTAAGAGAGAGAAGCCCTGGGTTTCAAGCCTGGGCCCATCACTTAGGAGTGGTATCACCTTGGAGTGCACATTTAAACGCTTTAGTTGCAAGGAACAAACATTTACCCTGGGACAGGGAGATGACTTTATAAGGATACACACACTGACTAAAGCCAGAATATGAAGGTGAAGGTCGTCAAGAACCAGCAGGCTTCAGTTGGGTGTCACTTGCTATTTCTTTCATGCAGTGTCTGATTTCCTGCTCACGGCCCCTGGTGACTCCAGCCTGCTGCCATCCCTCAAAAAGGTTTTCTAACTCCGAGCATCCTTTTCCTTTGGGAGCCCACTCATAACTCCTTCATTTTCTTTCTTTCTTATTTCATAGTCTCAAGAGAGAGTATGATTGTCCCAGCTTATCTTTTTAAGTCAGGCCATATAACAGCCCAATAACAATTGGCTGCTTGTGGGACAGGGGCCTCCCCCAGTCAATCAACTGCCTGGTCAGGAGAAGCTGGAACAGCCTAATTCCCCTCTGAATGAGGCTTGCCTTATGCAAAACACTTGGGTAGGTCAAGTTGCCTAGCCTCTCCTAGACTCTGTTTCCTTCTCTGGAGTATGATGGTAGCACCTGCCCCTGCCAACGGAGTTATCGTTCATGCACTGAAAAATCATTTCTTGAACCTCTATTTCCAGGCACTGTGCTCAGCAGTGGGGATGCAGTGGTGAACAAAGCAGACACGTGTCTGATCTCATGAAGTTCACAGTCCAGGGTCAGACAAGAGATCATGTCTGTGATAACACAATCATTCTTTCATCATCAAGGATTCGTTGAGCATTTACTGTAAGTCACATAGGCACTAGGGATTCAGAAATAAACAATGCGTGGTTTCTGATCTCAAGGAGCTCACAGTCTATTTGAGAAACCAACATGCAAGCAAACAGTGACGGTGCAAAACCACGAGTTAGAAGGTAGAGTATGAGATATGGAAAAGGGAGCCTTGGCTTGGCTAAGGGAGCCAGGGGAGGCTTCCCAGAGGAGGTGACATCGGAGCTGAGATTTAAAGGATGAGGAGGAGTTTGTCAGGTGTTCAAGCAGTGGAAGGGGTAGGATGAGGAAGGACAAGGCATTTCAAACAAATAACATGCAAAGGCATGGGAAGTGCAGAGATTATGGTGAACTCCAAGAATGAGAAATACTTCTGGATTGCTGGAACATAAAGTTTAAAGACAAGCTTGGCAAACCTAAGGAAGAAGAAGGAGAAGGAGAAACTATTAAAGTAGCAGAGGCCAAACTATCATACAGAACCTTGGATGCCTTGTTAAAGAATTTAAATTTTATCTCATGTCCAATGGAGAGTCAGAAAAAAATTTAGAGTAGTGGAGTAATTGACTTTTTGGAAAGAGCATCCCAGAGGTCAGAGCAAGGTTAGACTGGTGAGGGACAAGACCAGAAGCAAGGTGGCAGTAAGGACACAGTTATCACAATCTCAAGGACCTGAATTTACAAGGCAACAATGGGTAGAGATTTAGAAGGTAGAATTGATGGAACTTGGCAATTGTTTTGGAAGTGGGGAAGAAAGGATGAGAAGATGACTGCCAGGTTTCTGACCTGAGATACTTGGGAGGAGAGGAATTCTGAACCCCAGAGAGGGAATTCACGGAGGAAGCAGGCAAGGAGGCTATGAATCCCATTTGGACACGTGGAGTTTGAAGTGCCTCTGGAACATGCAGGTGGAGATGCTGAGTGGCTCTGCAGCTGGCTTTGCTAAGTCTGGAGCTCAGCAGAGGAGGCTGGGATGGAGGTCTAGGTGTAGAGTCACCAGAATGTGGAAGCAGCTGAGACTATGGGTCTGAGAGAGGGTGCCGTGTGAGAGAGTAAAAGGATCCATGGCGGGGAATGTGGAGTGGACACCTGGCTGCAGGGATGAGAAAGTGACAGGGGATTCAAAGTAACTGAAATAAAAATCCCACCATCCCTAAGACTAGCAGCTCATTCCCATCTTCCCACTTGGGGATGCGTTATGGTTAGGAAGAGAATAAATCATTGTTTCCTGACAAGGATTAGTGGTGTTTGCCTTAACTAGTAATTTGATCTGACCTAAAATGAGGATAAATTGTAGGGTAAGGTTCTCTTGTGTGTGTGAGGGGGGCTTGGGGAACTCTAGGGGTAGAGCTCTTTGAAATGCTTAGTAATGGGCTCTCTTTTTTATGCTCCACGGGCAGGTGCAGATTATCCGATAGGCAAGATAAGCACAGTGCTTACCTTGCTTACCAGATCATCTGCAGTGAACAATTTCACATACGTTTTGCCACACTAAATCAAAGTGAAACCCATGCGAAATTGTTCACTGCAGATTAGTAAGTAAGCACAAGCAACTGTGTGCTTACCTTGCTTACTGGGTCATCCGCCCCGTCAGGGATTGTAAATTTGAAAAGAGATTGATTCTGTAGGAAGGTGCTGTGAGGTTGGGAGAGAGACAGGTGCCAGCCATACCTAGAAGCAGATTCTTTAATGTGGTAAAAAATGTGAAATTGTTCACTAGAGATGATCTGGTAAGCAAGGTAAGCACTGTGCTTACCTTGCCTATTGGATAATCTGCTCCTGTCCATGGGGCTCTGGCCTGGTCCAGAACTCCCATTGCTCTGCCCAGTAACATGCTCCCCTGTCTCCACTGTGGACACAAGAAACTGCATTGAGAAACACTTGCTCTAGAGAAGGATTTAAGACAGGGAAGCTGGAAGGAAGGGCATCAGTGAAGAAGCAGCGACTGAAGATACACAGAAGGCAGTGAAAGAGATAGAGAAAGCCCCTGAGGGGAAGGAGAAAGTTACTATATATATTTAGGTCTATTTCTGGATACTGTATTGTTCCATTGGTCTATTTGTCTATCGTTCAGCTAACACTGTCTTGATTACTTTAGCTTTATGACGTTTTGAGATACTATAGTGTGAGTCCTCCAATTTTATTCTTCTAATTCAAAACTGCCTCACCTATTGTAGGTACTTTGAATTTCCACATATATTTTAGAATCGCCTTGTCAATTTCTACAAAACTACCTGCTGGGATTTTAATTGGGATTGCATTGAGTCTAGAGATCAGCTTCAGGAGAGTTAGCATCTCTCCGTTTATTTAGATCTTCTTTAATTTCTCTCATGAATATTTTATCATTTTCAGTGTAGAGGTCTTAAACATCTTTTGTCAGATTTACTCCTGAGAATTTGATGCTTCTTTTTTAATAGCTCTTTTTTAATTTTTGTTGCTAGCGTATGAAAACCAAACCCACTGCCGTCGAGTTGATTTCGACTCACAGCAACCTATAGCATCTAGAAATGATTTTGCACGATGACCTGTGTTAAGACCAAAAAAAACCAAACCTGTTGCTGTCGAATCCATTCCGACTCATATGCTAAATTCATTTACACTAATAGTTTGAGATTCTTTTGTGTTTTCTTCATAGACAGTCATGTCATCTGCAAATAAAGACAATTTTCTTTCTTCCTTTTCAATTTTTACCAAAAACAAAAGAGCAAATGCATTGCCGTTGAGTCGATTCTGACTCATAGCGACCCTATAGTACAGAGTAGAATTGCACCATAGGATTTCCAAGGAGGGGCTGGTGGATTCCAACTGCTGACCTTTTGGTTAGCAGCTGAGTTCTTAACCATTGAACCACCAGGGCTCCTTTTAATCTTTAGATCTATTATTTATTTGTTTTTCTGGCTATGATCTCCAGTGATTTTTTTTTTTACTTTTCTGTATATATAATATAGTTAATTTTTTTTTTTTAATTAATGGCATAACTGATTTAGAAGAAAAGAGATTGAAAACCAAATGCAATGCATGAAACTTGTTTGGACCTTGGTTTCTAAAAATCTATAAAAAAACATGTTTCACAGATTTTATTTTTTAGAGATGTTTTAAGTTTACAGAAAAATTATATAGAAAGTACAGATAGCTCCCGTATACACCCTCTTCCCCTTGCACACAGTTTCCCCTATTACTGGCATCTTGCCTTAATATGATACATTTGTTACAATTGATGAACCAGTAATGATACATTATTATTAACTAAAGTCCCTAGTTAGATTAGGGTTCACTGTTAGTGTTGTACAGTCCTGTGGGTTTTGACAAATAGGTACTGTCATATTTCCATATTACAGTATCATACAGAAGGTTCACTGCCCCAGAAATGCCCTGAGGTTCACCTATTCATCCCTCTACCCTCCCCCTAACTCCCTGGCAACCACTGATATTTTTAGTATCTCTGTAGTTTTGCCTTAGAAAGAACGTTTTTACGATTGGCGAAATTTGAACCTGAACTGAATGTTAAATGATTGCAATTTTCTTGATAATAGTTGTTAATAGTGTAGTTATGTAGAAATGTGCTTATTCTTAGGGTATGAATGCTTGAGTATTTTGGGGGAAATGTCAATCATGACAAGTATTTTTAAATAGTTCAGCAAAAATGAGTATGTATGAGAAAGAGAGAGAAAACAGATATGGCAAAATATTAACAATTCTTCGACCTAAAATAACTGAAATGGGCAGGTTTATGGTGACCCCGATGATCTCTGTCTTTCACGCCCTTCTGTGACCCATGTGCCCTTGAGTGCACATAGTTACTTGTGACTTGCTTCTAACCAACAGAATATGGAAAATGTGGTGGGTTACGTACATGCAGTTACGTGTACATGTAGATGATTATGTGATTAACTTACATAAGAGGAGTTTCTGTCTTGCTGGAGACGCTCTAACACTTGCCGACTTTGAGGAAGCAAGTGGCCATGCTAGGAAATCCCACATGGAAAAGACTTGCAGTGATCTCTAGGACCGACTGCAGCTTCCAGCTGACAGCCAGCAAGAAACTAAAGTCCTCAGTTTTATAGCTGCAAGGAACTGAATTCTGCCAATAACCTGAGTGAGTTTGGAAGTGAATCCTCCCCTTTGTTGTGCCTCAGACAAGAGCGCAGCCCCTGCTGATACCTTGATTGCAGCCTTATGTGGCCCTAAGGGGACCCAGCTACACCATTTCCAGGATCCTGACCTGAAGAAACTGTAAGATAATAAATGTGTGTTGTTTTAAGCTGCTAAGTTTGTGGTAATATGCAGCAATACAAAACTAATAAAAAAAAGTGTCATTGCACTATTCTTTCACCTTTTGTAGATGCTTGAAAATATTCAAAATAAAAAGTTGGGGGGAAATGTTCTGGAGTCAGAAAGTGTCGGGAGATAGTTCAAAGAAGGCTCTTAAAATTCACTTGATTCCCTTCCTCCCTCAATCTCTCCCTCCCTCTCTTCCCTTCTATTTTATTCAACATGGGATTTTAAAACACACAATAGACACTGTAGTGAAGAATAAACAATAAAGCTCCCCATTTTTTGCAGATTTGTGCTCTATAAACTTTATACTGAGAACATTTGACCTTAACCTTTGTTCTGTAAATGTTTCAGAATTTTTTCTACTGCCACATTACAAGATAAATGTCAGTCTAAATGCAGGCTTTTCTGTAAAACTCAGCAGCTTCACAGATGACCTCTAATTCATAGTCATAAAAGACAGGACTACATCTTTTGATGTTGAAAATAATTTCAAAAAGCTCTTCTGAAGTTCCCATCTGAATATAATGCTATGCTGGATGCTGCATAAGGTCAGTTAAACAATCCTCCAAGATTTATCAACCAAACTGAGAAAATTAGATAAAAACAGTAGATTTTACCTCATATGAATATGATCGCTTTTCTCAGCAAGCTTAACAATTATACATGCCCAAATAGCTGTTTGCCTAGATCACTTTCTCTGATATGACTTGATGGATAATCCTATACAGAAAGTGCACAAGGTTAACCAGAGACAACTGATGGAGTTCTGCCTCAAATTCATTTTCTTAAAAACATACCTTAAGGAAACCTATGAGCATTAAGATCATATTTTTAAGAAGGCCTGTCACGTAGTGGAGCCCTGATGGCACAGTGATTAAGAGCTCAGCTGCTAATCAAAAGGTCGGCAGTTGGAATCCACCAGCTGCTCCTTGGAAACCCTATGGGGGCAGTCTGACTCTGTTCTATAGGGTCACTATGAGTTGGAATCAACTTGATGGCAGTGGGTGGGTTATGTAGCAGAGCAGTGGTTTCCCACTTTGGTGGCACATTAGAATCACCTGGGGAGCTTAAAAAAATACCTATGCCTGAGTTCCCACCTCCCCAGCTCAAAGAGTCTAATTTTTGCCTGGGTTGTGGTGTGGGCATCAGGATTTTGTGTGTGTGGTAAAATACATATAACAGAAAGTTTGCCATTTTAATCATTTTTTTAATGTAGAACTCAGTGACATTAATCACATTTATCATGTTGTGCAACCATCACTTCTATCCATTTCCAAATCTTTTCATCACCCCAAACCGAAACTCAGTATTGAAGAATAACTTCCATTCCCCCATCCTTCCAGCCCCTGGAAACCACTAATATACTTTGATCTCTATGCATTTGCCTATTCTACATATTTCTTATAAGTGGGATCATACAATATTTGTCCTTTTGTGCCTGACTTCTTTCACTCAGCATAATGTTTTCAAGGTTCATCCATGCCATAGAATGTATCAGAACTTCATTTCTCTGTATGACTGAATAATATTGTATTGTATGTATATATCATATTTGTTTAACCATTCATCTGTTGATGGACATTTAAGTTGTTTCCACCTTTTGGCTATTGTGAATAATGCTGCAATGAACATTGGTGCACATGTATCTGTCTGAGTCCCTGCTTTCAAGTCTTTTGGGTATATACCTGGGAGTGGAATTGCCAGGTCACGTGGTAATTCTATGCTTAAGTTTTTGAAGAACTGCCAAACTGTTTTCCACAGTGGATGCACCATTTTACAATCCCACCAGCAATGTACAAGACTTCCAATTTCTCTATCCTCGCCAACATTTGTTATTTTCTGTTTTGGGGAGAACCAGGATTTTTTTAGTTTCTCAGGTGATTCTAATGTGTAACAAAATTATTGAGAATTATTGTAGTAGAGGCTCAAAAGTAACTAGTTCAGTGAATAATAAGTAAACATTTTACATATTCTTAGATTATATTCAGAAACTAATTTGAACAGCTTAGGATAAATCAAGTTTGAAAGAATGAAATGATGGTACTCTATGATCTACACTGCTCACAAACCAAGAAGAAAAAAGAGGGGGTCTAAGATTGGGAAAGCACTCAAAATGTTGTCACATTAAAAATAGCTACAGCAACAGGGGATGTTGAGTCTGAGAAGACCAGGGAATGTGATAGGTGTCTTCACATATCTCAAAGACATACCCAAACGCAGAACTAGGGCCACAAAGGACAGTTAAAGGAAGACAGATTTTGGCTCAATATAAGACCTTTCTAAGAATCATTGTTGTCTGGTGATAGATTGGGTTGTCTTGAGATCGCGAATGGCTGGTTACTGTAGGAGTTCAGACACTGACTTTTTGACCTCCAGGTCAGGTTGTTGTAGGGGACATCCCTCCACTAGGTGCTATACTAAACATATTTGTTATTTTTTTGGCACTCCAACATCCCTTTGCTCTTTTCCTAATAAGAACCTCCTAGTTTTCTTCGAAGGCCCACTCTTCCCCAACTCGCAGATGGTTCTGGTGGGGCTGACTCCTTGTCTACCTCTAGGGATGGAACAATGATCCACTCCCAACCAGCTGGAGCACTGTCATCCCCTGAATGGTGACTGGTTTAATAATGAGCAAACACTCCAGGTTAAGCCAACCAGAGTCAAAGAGATTAAACTCTGGGACTTTTTACTTAGTTTTTTTTTTCTTCCACTAGACTAGTTGTGAGAATGTGAAGTAGAAAATACAAACTCAGAGAACTAAAAAGAACTGAAGAAAATTTTAAAATTATCTTATTAATATCCTTAGAGAGATTAAGAGAGATCTTGTATCTATGAGATGAGAGTATGATGCTATAGAAAAATAACATTCAGATACCAACAAAGAGTTCTTAAAAATTAAAAGATATGATGTTAGTAATAAAAAATCTATTTCAGAAGTTGAAGAATAGGTGTGAGGAAATATACCAAAAGTAGAACAAAAAGAAGAAAGAGATGAATGATAGATAGATAGATAAAGCCCAAGAGGATTAACATGCTAAAAATAAAGACCCCTTAAAAAACAAAGTATAGAAAATGGCATCAAATAAATTATCAATCAATAAATAAATAATACAAGAAAAATTCCTAGACTTGAAGGACAGGAGTGTTCATAGTAAAAGGCACTATCACTGAAAGCACAGCAAAAATAAAAAGGGCTACACTAAGACATGGCGTCATTGTCTCTGAAGACAAAGGTCTTATTATCATACAGCTTGGAAGAAAGTAAAAGTCAAAATGTAACAGTAAAGAAGATTCTTGCCCAGACTCTGAATTGCAAATGCAAATAATGTCCTGCTTTCATAATTTCTCTTAAACAATTAAGAGCTAACAAATATCATAAAAGCATTAAAAGAGCTTGATATTTTAAGGAACTCTATAGTGGCTTCCTTCATAAACTTACTATAACAACCAAAATCCCTTGGTCTAACAGAGGCTAGAAGACAAAGTAGGTGACTAAAGACAGAGAAACTATTAAACAGTCTTCCCCTGGATAGTGAACGACAACTGATTACATATAATACCAGAATACTATATTTGACCAGCAAATTTATCAAGATTAACTTCCTAAAGATGCAAATTTTCCCTTGATAAAGGGATAAACACAAATTTTTATTAACATTACAATTGTGTAAAAAATATATCTATAATATGGCCAACCATGACAATCCGTACAAATTAAAATAACAAGTGTTGATAATACATTTCTTTTGATGATTTTTTACTCAAAATTGTTCTTAACACTATTAGTTTCACAATTAAAAAACTTAAATTCCTATTCCTTCATGATTATTGGCCCCAAGTACAAAATGATAATTTTAATTCATTTTATTTACTCTCATGACATGTTGCAAGATAATTTTATAAAGACTTAACTATTCCATTTAGCATTGGGGAGAGGTAAAATGTAAAGGAATGGTTAAGCTCTGTAAAGTTGAATAGAATAGTATTTGGATGTCAGGATATAGTTACAGATCACTAAGGATATGGTACAAAATGTACCCAATCCCACCGCTTCATACTTAGCTAGGAACAGAGTGCCTCAGTGAGATATGGATTAATAAAAATCAAAAGAAATAATAATTTTGGAAGAACCAAATCTTCCTGGTTAGAGTTATCAGAACTGGGCAAATAATTACTAAATTTAATAAAACAATTCCTCTCTATCTGTAATGGACTAGGATCTGTTCTACTCATGTGCCATTTATTTAATTGAAACCTGTCTCTTATTTTCATTTATTTTTTTCCAAATACTCCAACTAAACTTAAAAGACCTCTATGGGTAAAAACCGTATCTTATATATATGTACACATATATATATATGTATATACACATATATATACGTATATATATATATGTATATATATATACATATATGTATATATATTTGTCTTAGTTTGAGTTCCCCCAAACACAGAACCTTGACAAGATCTTGGGGACAGGTAGTTGGGGGTACATGCAATTCCAGGAAACACAAATGAGGGAGTGGGGAAAGTAAGCAGGAAAGAAAGAAAAGCCTTTGAAGGGTGCATTCTCGAGGTTGCTGTGGTCACTGCGACAGGTAATGGGGCCTGGCTGAAATTAGACGTAGTGCAAAGGAATGTGACATGAGGCATCAAAAGCATCTACTATACTCACATACCTAGAATCTTGCTCCATGTTCACAAACTCTCAGTAAAAGCTTTCTGGGTTATTTAATTCATCACAGTGGCCCCCAGGGCTTTTGGCTCCAATCAATGATATCGTCAAAGATCATCTAAGGAGGAGTTGAACATTGCCTTTACAACTACATTGTAGCACCTCATTTCATTTTGTGAAGTCCATGTATCTCGGTAGCAAGTAACAAAAGCCCTCTGATATTAGTTTATGCTAAGCAGGTATTTTTTTATAAGGCAGGTCCCTGCGTGGTGCAAATGGTTTGCGCTTGACTGCTAACCTAAAGGTTGGTGGTTCGAATCCATCCAGCAGTGGATGGAAGAAAGGCCTGGTGATCTCCTTCTGTAGAGATTACAGCCAAGAAAACCCTGTGGAGCAATTCTACTCTGTAACACATGGCATCACCATGAGTGGGAATCAACTCAACAGCAACAGTTTTTCTGTTTGTTTTGGATTTGGTTTTAGTTTATTATGAGGCTACAGAGATATCTCAGTGTCTTAGGCTGGGTTCTCTAGAGAAGCAAAACCAGTAAAGGGTATAAATATATATATATAGAGAGAGAGAGAGATTTATATCAAGGAAATGGCTCACGCAGTTGTAGAAGCTGGAAAGTCTCAAGTCCATGGGTCAGGATAGAGGCTTCTCCTGATTCATGTAGCTGCAGAGGCTGACAAACCCAAGATTGTCAGGTCAGAGAGCAGGGCTCTTGCTCACAGGCTGCAAAGATCTACGAATCCCAAGATTGGCAGGCAAGACTGCAGGTAAGCTGCTAGCTTGAGCCCCAATAACTCAGATGTCAGATGAACAGGAGCCAGCTGCAAGATCCAGAACAAGCAAAAACACATAAGCCTTGCCAGAATGTCCGCTTATATTTGCTGCAGGACACACACCCAAGGAAGCTCCCTTTCAACTGACTGGCTACTCACAGATCTCATAATCAGGGTGATCACATATCAAATCTCAACAGGGAGGTGATCACAACGTGATACAACTGCCAAAACACTCAGAATCATGGCCCAGCCACGTTGACACACAATCTTAACCATCACACTCAGGAATGCCAAGATGAGCCTTGGGCTGAGTCTGGACTTGGGAATTCGAAGGGGCCCTCTTCTCTACAGGCTTCATTCTCTGTCTCTCTGCAGGGTTTACAGTGAAGTCATCACACAGAGGGAAACGAGGATGAGAAATAGAGAGAGGAGGTTGAGTTCCTGATTATAGACACCCCAGAGGCCCAATCATATCTTGTTCTTCCAAAGTTTTGGTTATGTGAGCCAATGGCTCCTCTTTCTTGCTTGAGCTAGTTTGAGTTAGGCTTCTGTCACTAGCTGCCAAAATTGCCTTGTCTAATACTGCTTCTCAGAGGTGGTGGTGTTTGGACTGGGTCTTGAAGGATAGTGGCTGGTGTTAACCAAGAGGAGAAGAGGGTGGGGAGGGAGAGCACAGATGAGCAGCCTGTGCAAAGGAGGAAAGTGAAGAACCACTGGGGCAAGGACAGGTAGGAGGATTATGGGCTCTGTCCTTAGAAACGCACACATGCACATAAATGATTGGCTAAATTAAAGGGGTTCAGATAGCCTTTAAAGCCAGCCACACACCTTTGTCTTTGCTCACTGACAATGATAGGATGTGTGCTGTGACTCTATAGAATTTTACATATTGTAAATTTGCTGCACTGCAAAGCAGCTGGCTGATCCTGCAGTACTTTCAGGGTGCACCCATATTCCTCATCCCTATAACACATCTGCCTTCCTCTTCTGTCAGGACCCTCCTCCAACTCCAGATACAGTGGGGGCATCAACACTCATTGCCCAGAATGAGGTGGGCACTTTCCGTAATTCAGAGATAAGAGACATGATCCTGGACCTCAAAGAGCTTAGAATTTTTTGAGACAAAGCACATAAAGATAAGTCTAAATACAAACTAAGGACCAAGTGACTGCTACCAGAGAAGTATTATAACCACCCATTGCCATCAAGTCGATTCTGACTCATAGCGACCCTATAGGACAGAGTAGAACTGCTGCATACGGTTTCCAAGGAGCGCCTGGTGGATTTGAACTGCTGGCCTTTTGGTTAGCATCCAACCTCTTAACTATTATGCCACCAGGGTTTCATGTAAGTATTATAGGAACTCACAAAAGGGGTATGCCAAAATGGTTGGGATGGTTAGCAAAGGCTCCATAGAGGAGTTGAGCTGGGTTTCCAGGGAGC
Source organism: Trichechus manatus latirostris (assembly GCF_000243295.1). Lineage (NCBI taxonomy): Eukaryota > Metazoa > Chordata > Mammalia > Sirenia > Trichechidae > Trichechus > Trichechus manatus. Next base: position 2,216,343 of record NW_004443965.1, read on the forward strand.
TAGAAGCTTTAGAAAAGCAGAGATGAGAATAGAGGGCAGGAAAGGGTAAAATGAGCAAGCAAGGGATAAGAAGAAGGAATGCGTCTGGCTGGTTTTCATTCCTGGAAATGACTTGATCAGTGGGGAGAGTGGCTTGACCCACACTGAATAACTCTAGCCAGGAGGGGAAAGCAAAATCTACCAGGATCTTGGAAACCTCTTCCTGTTCTTTTTCAAACTTTGCAATTCATTCATTGCCTTACCTTGCAAAATTTTGAAAATTATCGGCATGGAATATGGCTTTGGTAATATCCTGGGTGAATTCTCTTGCATAGTTGCAAGCATACTCAATCTTAAATATGATCAAAGAACACTTAAAAGTCAGCCACCAGAAACAGGTTCTAACCAAAAGTAGATTCCTCCCCCCTCCCCAACACCGGAAACCTTGACACATAGATATTTTCCGAAAGAACTTAGAGATATGGATTATATTACATTAGTATAAAGCCCACATAATCCACTTTAGTATTTCATGCTTAAAATTTTTTCCTTTGAGTTGGAAGCAAAACTGAAAGTTACAGTAATTCGTAGTTAATTTTTCAGTTATTAACCTCCCCAATGGCCAAGAAATAGAACATCCTGACCTAAACCCGTAAACCATCAAATTATCCTATTACACAGTGATTAGTTATTATCCCCTAAATATTAATTCAATACAAAATGTAACAGTTCTTTTCATAACACTACTATACAAAAACACACACCAAATATTTCCAAAACTCTAAAAAACACATTTTTAACATTGTATATTAACCAAGTAATCTCTGCTTAGTTTTCTTTATTCCTTCTACATATATTAAGTAGGAGATACAACCTCAGCCTTAAACAGTTATTGTTTGAAATCTTCTTTTTCCCTCAGTAATCTATGCTGAACTTCTCCAACTAAGGCTTGTCTCAGTTTTGCCTGGATTGAATCTGGTCTTCTTTGCCCTGTGACACGTCCACCCCTAGTCTTCAGCCTCGCTTGGAGACAATTTCCCTTTCCCTGCAGATCCTCTGCTCCACCAGGAATGTAACTTTAAAAAATAGTCAGAAATTCTATATTGGGCACAAATCAAATGGTAAGCAAAAATCAACTCTAAATGGCAATAGCATGCAGAAGAGATGAGTTAGCCTGAAGCATATCAGTGCTTTTGGCATAGCCCATCTGTCAATAACTGAACATTAAAGCAAGCTGCATGAGAGTAAAGCCTGAGAAAGCAGCCTTCTTTTAAATCTCTAGCTTTAAACTTAATTGAGTTGAATTGTCTCCTTCCAAATGTCTTATTTATCATTTTGGGTGGGGGGAGGTGGGGGAGGACCCATATAACTAAAATTTGTCCACATGTCAAGCAAACACCTCAAACCGAAGGAATAATTCTACCTACCAGACAGGGACACCAACTAGTGACATGTCCATTTGCAACCTAATTCTACTAGGCATTGTCAATACCCAGATCAAAGGGAGAAGAAAACTTTATACTTTACCTGGTCCAATTCTAGAGCAGGAAGAATTAACTTAAAGACTGCAGCTACTTTAAGGTTCTAACTGACAGGAAAGCATATTTTTTATGAAGAATGTTGTGTTGTAACATGTTCACATGTCATCTAAGTTCCAGAAGTTATAGCTGGACTCACGAGAGTCTCAGGAAGGTGAGAAATTCCTACAGGATAAGAAAGTTTAAAAAATTTAGTCTCCTTCTAGAAGGCAGAGGGGGACAGGAAAGCTGGTGATAGGGAACCCAAGGTTGAGTAAGGACAGTGTTGACATGTCGTGGGGTTGTTAACCATTGTCATAGGGCAACATGAGTACTAACTGTTCAATAAGAAACTATTTTGTTCTGTAAACCTTCATCTAAAGTGAGAATAGCAGCACAACTGGAAGAACGTAATCAGTGTCACTGAATTGTACATGTAGAAATTTTTGAAATGGTGTATCTTTGGCTATGTATATTTTCAAAAAAAAAAAAGGCCCTCCAAGGTTGAGAAGGGAGAGTGTCGACATGT
>NW_004443965.1:2218467-2230186 GCF_000243295.1 Trichechus manatus latirostris
CCCCAAGGTCGAGAAGGGAGAGTATTGACATGTCGTGGGGTTGTTAACCAATGTCATAAAACAATATGTGTACTGACTGTTTAATGAGAAACTATTTGTTCTGTAAACCTTCATCTAAAGCACAATTTAAAAAAAAATTTAGTCTCCTTGTTGCCACTCCCTGGGCCCCACATTTGGAGAAATTGAGGTCTGGCCCTGGCTCTGAGACTGTCCTCTTCTTATGGAACCCTATTGTTCAGCAGCATCTCAACATCTGGTCAGGCTTCTGGCCTCACAACCTGATTCTATAACTGCCCTGGCCTCTTGTACAAATGGAAATTTTGTGATCTCAGTTCTGAGAACCAGATCCCTGCCTTTGCCACTCCCTTCCCCACCCTGCCTGTCTTTCCTGCCAAATAACACAGTTCTTCAGGAGTGGTGTCTGATTACAATCCCTGCTCCTCCACTAATTGGCTATGCAATTTGGGGTAAATCATTTGGACAGCCTGAACCTCAATTTTCTTATTTGTAAAATAGTGGGTTTGGATGAGATGGTTTCCAAAGTCTCTTTGAATCCTGAAATACAGTGCTTTTCTGTCAGGCTCTTGGAGACTGTGGCCTGTCCCTGATTAGTCCTTAGTCTGTTGCAAGGTGACTAGCGATGAAGCACACTGAGTAAACATGTTACAACACAACATTCTTTGTAAATATATGCTTTCCTGTCAGTTGGACCCTTAAAGTAGCTGCAGTCTTTGAATTAATTCTTTCTGTTCTAGAATTGGACCAGGTATAGAATAAAATTTTCTTCTTGCACAATACCATGTCTCTTATTCTCATGTGGAGAATGAAACAGCCAGAGTTTTTGCAAATAATGAAATCAGCGCTGGCTAACTTATGCAGAAGAGACCTTGATTGGAAGGATATCAGGTGGCTCAGAGAATGTCAGGAAGCCTGGATACCTAGCCTTGGGAACAGGAACTGAGGGAGGCATGGCACAGGCAAGAGCCCTCCACAGGTCCAGTCAGCTGAAGATGCTGGCCCTGGAGTCACCAGCCCTGGACACTTGACACCATCCACTGACGTCTCAGTTCCACCCCAGCCATGAGAATGAGCTCTATCTCTGTCTTTGTTATCACTTCCTGAAGATCCAATGTCCTCAGAAAACACGTCTGATTGACTGAGTCTTGATCAAATGTCCACACACAGGGTCTAGGGATCTGGGAAGAGATTAATCTGTCCTCTTCAGCTTCCAGAGTAAGGAGGAAGATCCTGCCCTCCACTGATCTTAGACTCGACAAAACAGAAAAGGTGTTTGGATGCTGGACAACCAAAAATGACAAATGTTCTCTCTACAATTTTCTCACTTATGATTATAAATTTAACACATCCTGGAGGCTGATGTAAGAGGTATAATTACGTTATGGAGAGGTTTACTTCTGATTAATTATTCCAGCATTACTTCATCACTTCATTGAATTACATGAATCAGTAGTTGGTCCAGTTAATGAAAATATATTCCTCAGTATACTGACTAATTTACTGGGCTAGCTTTTCATTTTTACATGGCTCCTCTGCATGACGAAATGAATATTTAGAGTGAATAATGACTCACAGAGAGAAAACACATCTTCTTTCTGAGCACAGGCTGTCGTTGACTTTTAAAGTAAAAATAATAGCTGGTATGTAATCCTTACCCAACGTTCTTCACAAATGTGATTTTATTTTCCTAAGACATTGCTTTGTCCTAGTTTTATAGATCAGCTGCAATGTTTAAGCTACCTGGAATTTAGGTGCCAGATGTCAGAGAAGGCACCAGAGCTAACTCCAGAAACATATCCACCTCAGAAACAACTCTTCCAGCCTGAAAACAAAAGTGACAAGAAGGCTTCCACCAGGTTGCTGCCCATTAGGTGGGACCCCTCCCAAGGCCAAGGTAACAGAAGAAAGTTTTGTCATGGAGATCAGGGATTGAGACAGTCTTTCAGAGCAGAAGTCCAACTCACAAAGAGGAACTTGACTGAGGAACTGCAGGGACACCACCATGTAAGAGGCCTTTTATTTTTGTTTTTAAGATATTCAGAGGCCAGCCAAGAAAACCTCTGCAAAGAGAAGTAAGCAGCCGGCAACCCGGAGTCCTCTGTCCTCAGAACATGAAGCTCCTTCCCACACCAGTCCTTGAAGCAGCTCATGCTCCCAGCCCCATGGAGGAAGCAGATCACACTGACTGCTCAGGAAAGCATCTCTTCTTCCTGAATGAATTCTTTACGATACTGGTTTGGAGGCAGGTAACAGAGACTCTCAAATAACAATGGCTTATGTAAGATAGACGTTTATTTCTTTCCATGCCATGCTAAGGTCCCCCTACTCTGCACTGAAATACCAATTCATCCTTCAGGACTCAGTGGAAATGTCATCTCTTCTGAGAAGCCTCCCCTGATGTCCCCTAGACAAGCTGAGGTGCTCTAGCTCTCTGGTCTGAGCGCGTCTTTTAACTCACCACACTTATCACTCCTTATTGTTGTGGATTGTTTCATTTCCCCTCATACTAGAATTAGCAACAGGAGGGTAGGGATTGTGTTTATCTTGCTCATCATCATATCAAGAGAGCACCTTTCTCTCATCTGCACATGGCAGGCACTTAATTAGTATTTGCTGAATGTTCTAGAGAGTGGCAGGAATTGAATATTTCTGGTTTAGCACACAAAGAGTTGTTTCTTAGAAGATTTCAAAATAATAAATAGTATTAAAAACAACAACACTAAAATCTTAACCATTGATTCCCCTAGCACACCTGCAGATTTGGAAGAGTAAGAACAAATATTTCCATTTGAAAGCTCTTAAGTTATAGAGCAAGGGTCAGCTAACTTTTTCTTTAAAGTGCCGTGATAGTAAATATTTTAGGCTTTGCGGGCTATACCATCTTTGTTGCAACTACTCAACTCTGCCCTGATAGTGCGAAAGCAGTCATAGACAGCATGTAAACAAATGGGTGGGGCCTTGTTCCCATAAAACTTTATTGTTGGACACTGAAACTGAAATTTCATATAATTTTCATGTATCATAAAATATTCTTCTTTTGATATTTTGGAGTCCCTGGGTGGCGTAAATGGTTAAGCGCTCTTCTACTAGCTGAAAATCTGGTGGCTGGCACCCACCCAGAGGCACTTTGGGGGTCAGGCCTGGCAATCTGCTTCCAAAAGGTCACAGCCTTGAAAACCGTATGGAGCAGTTCTACTCTGCACACATGAGGCTGCCATGAGTCGGAATCGAGTCACCGACAGCTAACAACAATAATGTAAAAGCATTCTTAGCTCATGGACCTTGCAAAAACCAGTGGTGGCTGGACTTGGCCTCATGGGCCATAGTTTACCAGCCCCTGCTAGAGAGCACATTTTTGGCAGAGAAGACTCTCCAGATTTGGTTGATCTCTTTAATCCCTCACGTTCAACACATTGAGTGCAATTCACATTAATAACCACATGCTACGTGTCCAGTACTGGGCCAGAGGCAGCAAAAACTGTTCAGACCTGGTCTCTGCCTCCAAGACTGTATGACGTGGACCCCAATAACTGTAATATAAGGCTCGTTGTGGTAAAAGCCCTAGAGAATCCACAAATTGCATTTGTAGCCACTGGATGAGGGGATCAGGAAATACTTCATGACAAGGTGGTATCTAAGAGGTGTGAGTGAGTCAATTGGCAAGTATTTGGGAGAAAGCAGGATCCAGTCTTGTGAGGCCCAGGATGAAACCACAGGGAATCGTGGGCATTATGGCTGGGAAGGTAGCCGGCGTCAGGCAGCGTACGGGGACCCTTGAGTGCCAGCAAAAGCATACTCGGTGGCAATAGAGAACCACTGGGGGTGGTTAAACAGGGTACTCTCCACAACTAACTGGTTTTTTAATGTTCTAATTTTCAAGTCATTAAAAAATGGTTTCTGAAGATACTTGGGTCCCTTTAATGTTAGATAGTTACCCGTCAATTTGGCCAAATTTCCTAAGAAAAAGGCACTGAGTTCAAGGAGGCATGTTGTTGTTAGGTGCCATCGAGTGGATTCCAACTCATACCAACCCATGTGACAGAGTAGAACTGCCCCATGGGGTTTTCTTGGCTGTAATATTTATGGGAGCAGATTGCCTGGTCTTTCTTCCACAGAGCCCCTGGGTGGGTTCCAACTCCAAGAGCTTAACCTTTTACGCCACCAGAGCTCCTTCAAGGCAGCGTAAGAGGGGAAAATGCCATCAGCGTACTCCAGGGAAGATAGTGTTTTCTCAGGGGCCATAGTTTACAAAAGGAGCCACTGCATGGTAGAAGAAAACATATAGCAAGAGTAATATTATACTGCTTAGGGGGCCTTGAGTTTATGTTAACAGTGATGGAATGACTTGGAAAAGGAAAAAGAATGGTTGCACAACTTTAAGAATGTAATCAGTGCTACTGAATTATACACGTAGAAAGAGTTGAGATGGCATTTTTTTGTTAGGTATATTTTCGCCACAATAGAAAAAATTTAAACAAATGAACAAAAAGAATAAAATTATAATTTCAAATATTTACCAGATTTTAGGAAAACTCTGGGCCTCTATCAATCACACATTGCCCTCCCTCACTCTGTATTAAATAAGAAACCCCCATTTTGTGCCTCAAGAGAAAATGACTAAATATACTGTCCTTTTCCCTTTGGCTTTGAAATGGGAGTCTTGTTGAAAATCAGGAACAAGAAAATAATAAATTACTCTTTCATCTCAATGTAAAATATAGGAGGCAGGAAAATCAACTTAAATTTCAAGAATGGAAACTAAATTTTCCTTCAGATGGTTGTAAAATGCCATGTTGCTCACCCAATCAAAATTCAGGACGAATCTCCTTGAGTGCCTCATATTAAAAGACAGCATCTTGTGGCAAAGAACACTCAGGAAATGATAGTGGCTTTAATCTGCATACAGTGATCACCTCCTCAAGCTGACGCACAGGCTGTCTGGTGGGAGATAAGGCGAAGACTGCTGGGGCTTATATGAGTCCTATTCGGGAAGAAGAGTCAGGAAGAGGGATGCAGCTCAGCCTCGCATTTCAGAATTCACCCAGCTACTGTATTTTTACGCAAATAATGTGAGCCTTGTACGTTTGTTTGCCAGTCTTGCCCCCCATACCCCAAGGTATTTTCCTAAGTATGCTATGCTAATTTTTTTTATAGCAACATGTTAAAAAAAAAATTGGCATAATGGCCCTTATGAAAATACCTCTTGGGGAGAGGGCATTGTTGGCAAACGAATGTAAAAGGCTCACATTAATTGGGTAAAAATATAGTACATCTTTATGCCAGCTTTACCCATCACATTTCTCTTTTCCCTGGTGAGAGGATTAGTAATTACAGACTCAAGTGCAGGTCAAATGCCAACTGGTAATGAATTTGCACAAACTACAGTGGGGCATTATTACCACTTCAAATTAATTAATTAATTCCTTTTTCATTTTTGAATAAGTATTACATTTATATTATTCAAATTTCACAAGAATAAATAGCAATAGAGTCAAAACAGAAAACGAGAAAAAGGGTCAATTTCAGTAAATGCTATAACATATACAGTTTTACAACAACAGTAAAAACAACCGAAAATATGTATGTGGTTACATAGGTAGATATGGCTGTGTATATGCACATAGGAAGGCATATGGGAGTAAATGCACTTGCATGTATAGGTGTATCTGTAGGCATATTATATACACATTAGTGTGTGCTATATATATATCCACATATATAAAAAACCACATAGGGGGCACAGTTACAGAGGCTTATTAGACATAGCCAAACAACTCACAGGATTGGTTTACTGGGTTAGAAGGCTTGGGACCATAGTCTCGCGGTACAGTTTAGTCAACTGGCATAACATAGTTCACAAACATAATGTACTACATTCTAGTTTGGTGAGTAGCATCTGGGGTCTTAAAAGCTTGGGAGTAACCATCTAAGATACAACTATTGGTCTCTACTCGTATGGCGCAAAAGAGAACAAAGAAAATCAAAAGCTCAAAGAAGAAACTAGTCTACAGGACTAACAGACTACACGAACCACAGCCTCTTCTAACCTAGGACCAGAAGAACTAGATGGTGCCCAGCTACAACTACCAACCTTTCTGACCATTGACACAACAGAAGATCCTGAATACAATGGGAAAAAAATGTAGAACAAAACTCAAATTCCTAAAAATGGCTAGACCTACTGGACTGACAGACTAGAAGAACCCCACAGACTATCACCCTAAGACACCCTTTGAACTTGGAATTGAAGCTATTTCAGCCAAATAATAGATTGGCTTATAAAATAAACAATATTACCCATGTGTAATGTACTCCCTTAAACAATTAACTATATGGGAGCAAACGGTCAACATTTACCCAGAAGCAAAGATGAGAAGGCAAGGAGGGGAAGGGAAGCTAGATTAATGGAAACAGAACAAACAGAATGGAAATAATAAGAATGCTGACACATTGTAAAAATTGTAACCAATGACACAGAACAATTTGTGTCAAAATTGTTATAGGGAAATCTAATTGTGTGAACTTTCACCTAAAACACAATAAAATATTATTATTATTTTTTCCCATACAAAAATTTATACATACATTGTTAAGTGACTCTAACTGCTCTCCCCATACTGTGACAGCACACTCTTCCTTTCCACCCTGATTCCCAATGTCCATTCAACCAGCTCTTAACCCTCTCTGCCTTCCCATCTCACCTCCGGACAGAAGCTGCCCGTTTAGTCTCTTGTATCTACTTGAGCTAAGACGCACACTCCTCACGAGTGTCACTTTACGTCCCACTGTCCAGTCCAATCCCTGTCTGAACAGTTAGCATCAGAAATTGTTTTAGTTCTGAGCTGATAGAGAATCCAGGGGCCATGCTTTCTGGGGTTCCTCCAGTCTCAGTCAGACCATTAAGTCTGGTCTTCTTACTAGAATTTGAGTTCTGCACCCCACCTTTCTCCTGCTCCATCAGGGACTCTCTGTCAAAACACAATAAAATATTATTAAAAAAAGAAATAGAGTCAAAACAAAATTCCCTTCCACCACTAGCCCCCAGCCACTCAGTTCCCCTCTGTATAGGTAGCCTACATTATTACAATTAACTAAATATTCTTCAACAAATCTGTCTCGGAAGAAGTACAGGCAGAATGCTTCTTAGAAGCAAGGATGGTGAGACTTCATCTCACATACTTCGGACATGCTATCAGGAAGGACTAGTCCCTGGATAAGGACATCATGCTTGGTAAAATACAGGGTCAGAGAAAAAGAGGAAACCATCAGTAAAATGGATTGACAAAGTAGCTACAACAATCGGCTCAAGCATAACAGCGATTATGAGGATGGCACAGGACTGGGCAGTGTTTCGTTCTGTTGTACATAGGGTCGCTATGAGTTGGAACTGACTCAATGGCACCTAACAACAACAACAATGTATAACAGACTGTTACTGCAAAAGGGAATTACCATGCAGAAAAGCCATGCTTAATAGCAGACCTAACTGTCTGTCTTCCCAGTGAGTACTAGACCCTTTCTTAATTTAACACTTTATAGTATGGAGTCCCTGGGTGGCACAAATGGCTAAGGGCTCCACTACCAGCTAAAAGATTGGCAGTTCAAACCCACCCAGTGGCACGTTGGAAGATAGGCCTGGTGATCTGCTTCTGAAAGGTCACAGACTTGAAAACGCTATGGAGCAGTTCTACTCTGCACTCATGGGGTCGCCATGAGTCAGAATCAATTTGATGGCAACTAACAACAACAGCAATTATGTTCTCTGTGCTTTATAAATATTAATTCATTTAATCTTCCTAATAATCCTCAAGGTAAGCACTGTTACCATCCCCATTTTATAAATAAGGAAACCAAGGCACAGAGAGGTTAAGTAATTGCCCTGGGCCACAGCTAGAGACCTATGCCAATCTGCCTTTCTTACCAACAGAACCCTGATTTTACTGTAATTTCTGTGGTAGCAGAGCTGTAGCTGGAACATGACTACACTTCCCAGCTTCCTTTGCAGATAGTGTAGCCACATGACTAAAGCTTTTTGCCAAAAAATACTTGTTTCCCTTACAAGTAGAGGTAATTATATGACCCAGTAAGTGGAAATCACTGGGTCAGGCACTAAGGAAAGCTAATGTTTTTTTCTTTTTAATGTGCTTTAGGTGAAAGTTTACAGCTCAAGTTAACTTCTCATTCAAAAATTTATACACAGATTGTTCTGTGACATTGGTTGCAATCCCCACAATGAGACAGCACACTCTCCCTTTCCACCCCGGGTTCCATTTGTCCAGTTCCTGTCCCTTCCTGCCTTTTCGTCCTGCTTTTGGACAGGAGCTGCCCGTTTGGTCTTGTATATTTGATAAGAAACACGTTCCTCAAGTGTGTTATTTTTATTTAATAGGCTTGTCTAATCTTTGCCTGAAAAGTGGGCTTTGGGAATGGTTTCAGTTCTGGGTTAGCAGAGCGTCCAGGGGCCATAGTTTTGGGGGTTCCTCCAGTTTCTGTCAGACCATTAAGTCTGATCTTTTTACGTGAATTTGAATTCTGTTCTACGTGTTTCTCCTGTTCTGTCTGGGACTCCCTGTTGTAATCCCTGCCAGGGCAGTCAGTGGTGGTAGCCAGCCACCGTCTAGTTCTTCTGGTCTCAGGCTGGTAGAGTCTCTGTTTCATGTGATCCTTTAGTCCTTTGGGCTATTATTTTCCTGTGTCTTTGTTTTTCTTCATTATCCTTTGCTTTAAGTGGGATGGGGCCTGTAGATGTATCTTAGATGGCTGCTTGAAGGCTTTTAAGACCCCAGACACTCACTACTCATCAAGGTGGGATATAGAACACTTTCTTCATAAACTTTGTTATGCCAATTGATTTAGATGTCCCCCAAAACCATGATCCCTAGACCCCAGCCCCTGCTACTCTGTCCACTGAAGTGTTTGGTTGTCTTCAGGAAACTTCTTAGCTTTTGGTTTAGTCCAGTTGTGCTGACTTCCCCTGTACTGTGTGCTGTCCTTCCCTTCACCTAAGATGATTCTTGTCTACTATCTAGTTAGTGATTTTCCCTCTCATTCCTTCCCCACCCTCGTAACCATCAAAGAATGCTTTTTTCTGTATGTAAACCTTCTCTTGACTTCTTATAATAGTGGTCTCATACAATATTTGTCCTTTTGTAACTGACTTATTTCACTCAACATAATTCCCTCCAGATTCATCCATGTTGTGAGATGTTTCACAGGTACATCATTGTATCTTTATTGTTGTGAGTATTCCATTGTGTGTATGTACCATAATTTATGTATTCATATGTTGATGAACATTTAGGTTGTTTCCATCTTTTTGCTATTGTGAATACTGCTGCAATGAACATGAGTGTGCATATGTCTATTTGTGTGATGGCTCTTATTTCTCTAGGGCATATTCCTAGGAGTGGGATTACTGGATCATATGGTATTTCTATCTCTAGCTTTTTAAGGAAGCGCAATATAGTTTTCCAAAGTGGTTGTACCATTTTACATTTCCACCAGCAATGCATAAGAGTTCCAATCTGCCCACAACCTCTCCAACATTTGTTTTTTTGTGTTTTTTGGATTAGTGCCAGTATTGTCGGGGGGGAGATGATATCTCAATGTAGTTCTGATTTGCATTTCTCTAATGGCTAATGATCTCAAGCATTTCCTCATGTGTCTGTTAGCCCCCTGAATGTCTTCTTTGGTGAAGTGTCTTTTCATATCCTTTGCCCATTTTTTAATTGGATTATTTGTCTTTTTGTCGTTGAGGTGTTGTAGTATCTTGTAGATTTTAGAGATCTGACCCTTATCGGATATGTAGTAGCCAAAATTTTTTTCCCAGTCTGTAGGTTCTCTTTTTACTCTTTTGGTGAAGTCTTTTGATGAGCATAATTGTTTGATTTGTAGGAGCTCCCAGTTGTCTACTCTTTCTTCTGGTGCTTGTGCATTGTTACTTATGGTTTGTATATTATTTATGCCATGTATTAGGGCCCCTAGCGTTGTCCCTATTTTTTCTTCCATGATCTTTATCATTTTCAATTTTATGTTTAGGTCTTTGATCCATTTTGAGTTTGTTTTTGTGTATGGTGTGAGGTATGGGTCTTGTTTCAGTTTTTTGCAGATGGATATCCAGTTATGCCAGCACCATTTGTTAAAAACACTGTCTTTCTCCATTCAACAGACTTTAGGCCTTTGTCAAATATCAGCTGCTCATAGATGGATGGATTTATGTCTGGGTTCTCAATTCTATTCCATTGGTCTATGGGTCTGTTGTTGTACCAGTACCAGGCTGTTTTGACTACTGTGGCAGTATAATAGGTTCTAAAGTCAGGTAGGGTGAGGCCTCCCACTTTGTTCTTCTTCTTCAGTAATACTTTACTTATCCAAGATCTCTTCCCTTTCTACATAAAGTTGGTGATTTGTTTCTCCATCTCAGTAAAAAATGCTGTTAGAATTTGGATTGGGATTGTATTGTATCTGTAGATTGCTTTGGGTAGAATTGACATTTTCACGATGTTCAGTCTTCCTATCCATGAGTATGGTATGTTTTTCCACTTACATAGGTCTCTTGTGGTTTCTTGGAGCAGTGTTTTGTAGTTTTCTTTATATAGGTCTTTTACATCCCTTGTTAGATTTATTCCTAAGTACTCTATCTTCTTGGGGGCTATTATAAATGGTATTGTTTTCCTGATTTTCTTTTCATCGTTCTCTTTATTGGTGTATAGGAATCCAATGGATTTTTGTATATCTTGTATCCCGCTACTCTGCTGAATCTTTCTATTAGTTCCAGTAGTTTTCTTGTGGAGTCTTTTGGGTTTTCTATGTATAGTATCATATCATCCACAAATAGGGACAGTTTTACTTCTTCATTACCTATTTAGTTGTTCTTTATTTCTTTTTCTTGTCTTTTTGCTCTAGCTGGGAATTCTAGCACAATGTTGAATAAGAGTGGTGATAAAGGGCATTTTTGTCTGATTCCCATTCTCAAGGGGAATACCTTCAGTCTCTCTCCTTTTAGAATGATGTTGGCTGTTGGCTTTGTATAAATGCCCTTTATTATGTCGAGGAATTTCCCTTCTATTCCTATCTTGCTGAGGGTTTTTATCACGAATGGCTGCTAGACTTTGCAAATGCCTTTTCTGGGTTGATTGATAAAATCATGTGGTTCTTTTCTTTTGTTTTATTTATGTGGTGGATTACACTGATTGATTTTCTAATGATGAACTATCCCTGCATGCCTGGTATGAATCCCACTTGGTCATGATGTATTATTTTTTTGATATGCTGTTGAATTCTACTGGCTAGATTTTGTTGAAGTTTTTGCATCTACGTTCATGAGGGATACTGGTCTATAGTTTTTTTTTTGTGGTGTCTTTGCCTGGCTTTACTATCAGGATTATGCTGGCTTCATAGAATGAGTTCGGGAGTATTCCTTCCTTTCCTAAGCTCTAAAATAGCTTTAGTAGTATTGGTGTTAGCTCTTCTCTGAAAATTTGGTAGAATTCTCCAGTGAAGCTGTCTGGGCCAGGGTTTTGTTTTGTTTTTTTTTTTTTACTTGAAATATTTTACTAATATGAAATCTTATTCTTTTTTTTAAATTACACCTTTTTTAATTTTTTTTTTATTGTACTTCAGGTGAAGGTTTACAGAACAAATAGTTTCTCATTAAATAGTCAGTACACATATTGTTTTATGACATTGGTTAACAACCCCA
>NW_004443965.1:2231242-2248968 GCF_000243295.1 Trichechus manatus latirostris
TCCTTTTGTGATTGACTTATTTCACTCAGCATAATGTCCTCCAGTTTCATCCATGTTATGAGATGCTTCACAGATTCATCATTGTTCTTTCTCATTGCATAGTACTCCACTGTGTGTATGTACCATAGCCAGGGCTTTTTTGTTGTTGTTGTTGGGAGTTTGTTATTACCTCTTCAGTCTCTTCTTTTGTTATGAGTTTGTTTAGTTTTTCTACCTCAGTTTGTGTTAGTTTAGTCAGGTAGTGTGTTTCTAGGAATTTGTCTATTTCCTCTACGTTTACAAATTTGTTGGAGTACAATTTTGCACAGTATTCTGTTATGATCCTTTTTATTTCAGTTGGGTCTGTTTTGATATGATGCATCTCATTTCTTATTCAGGTTAGTTGCTTCCTCTCCTATTTTTCTTTTGTTAGTTTGGCCAATGGTTTGTTGATTTTGTTGATCTTTTCAAAGAGTCAACTTTTGGTCTTCTTGATTCTTTCAATTGTTTTTCTATTCTCTATTTCATTTATTTCTGCTCTAATCTTTACTATTTCCTTTCTTCTGGTGCCTGAGGGCTCCTTTTGCTGTGCTTTTTTGTTTAAATTACAGGGTTAATGTTTTGATTATGGCCTTTTCTTCTTTTTTGATGTGTGCATTTATTGCTATAAATTGACCTCTAAAAACTGCTTTTGCTGTGTCGCAAATGTTTTGGTAAAATGTGTTCTCATTCTCATTTGCTTCTGTGAATTTCTTTATTCCGTCCTTGATTTCTTCTATAACCCAGTAGTTTTCTAGCAAGGTGTTGTTCAGTTTCCAGGTATTTGATTTTTTCCTTGCTGTTTCTGTTATTGATTTCTACTTTTATGGCATTATGATCAGAGAAGATGCTTTGTATTATTACAAAGTTTTGGATTCTGTTAAGACTTACTTTGTGTCCTAAAATGTGGTATATTCTGCAGACTGTTCCATGTGCACTGGAAAAGAATGTATGTTTAGCTGATGCTGCGTGGAGTGTTCTGTATATGTCTATGAGGCCAAGTCGGTCACTGAGTATGTGGTGCAGACTTTCCCCTACAGTTCTAGGTGGGCAGGGCTGTGTGGGGGTGTTCAGAGCAGACACAGGTCTCTGGTTGCAGTGAGGAGCAATGTGTGGGGCAATGTAGGGGGCTGATGATTGTCCCCAGGTGCCTGGATGGTGTGTCCCTATCCCCTAGAGTGTGTATTGGGGGGTGCATACTGCAGCTGGTCCTTGGGCTCTGGGTGCCATTGGCTGGAAGGATTGGGAGGCACCGCTGGTTCTCAGACCCCTGTTATGGGCGGCTAGGTGGAGTGGGTTGTACTGCCAGCCTTCAGGGCCCCGGAGTGGGTGGGTGAGGCCCTTCCTAGGGGACAGGGTGGTGTTGACTGTCACAAATCTGTAACTCCCCCTTGACTGCTGCAGGTGAAAATGTGCTTCAGCTGTGTGCCCTGCTGTTTTATGCTAATGAGGGCGTGTAGTGTTGAATCGCCCACAAAGAACTGGGCCTGTGTGAAGGGTGCTGCAAGTCTGTGGACCCTGTAGCCAGTGACGGGGAGATGGGGCAGGGCCTCCCACTCGCCGTGGGTTCCTGGCTTAGGCTTAGGGGGCGTAGCATTGTTGAATGCTGCCAAACTGGTGTTGGAGCAGGCTAGGGGATGGGTGAGGGGAAGGAAGTGCTTCTCGCTGCGAAGCTCAGGGAGGGAGAGGGTATTTTGCCAGTGCTTGAGGTAGGATGGGAGCTTGCACTTAACTTTCACAGGTCTGGCGTCACTCCTGTTTAGCTCTAGAGGCGCATACAGATACGCTGCTGCTTGGCTGCATCAGTTGTGGTGTGCCTCGGCTTGGGATGATGCTGCTTACCTCTACCCATGTGTGCTGTGGCAGACTCAGCTAGCAGGGTACCAGTGAATACATGATCTGTAGTTCCCCATTTTTGCTGCTTTTGAATTGTCTCTCCTTCCACCTGCCACTCAGTCTGACTTTTCAGCTTTGTCTTTGATGATTACAGTTTGTTACACTTTGATGATTACTAGATTGTCATATATATTCAAATCACTTGTTTCTTTGTGTCTTCGTTGTAAGAGGGATGACAGGAAGCCTCTGATTATTCCACCATCTTGGTCCTGCTTCTCTTATGTTTTTTTTTCTGATAAAACAAGAGAAATTAAAATGGCATGCATCTTTTGCCCTTTGACCTTTACCCTTCTGGCCTGGAATGTGTACAAAATGCCTGGCAGTTAAGCAGGCATTTTGTGACCACGAGGCCAAAATTACAACTAAAGATGGTTGAGCAGAAAGAGAGAAGAAGCCAGCTGCACCAGTCCTGGACTTCTTTGTCGTGTGAAAAAACATATATTCCCATTTGATTAAGACACTAGAATTCATCCCAAAGCTAACTTAACTGATATTTAAGGCTGAATCCTGATCCTGATTACTCCAAAAGTCTATAGGGGTATCCCTACTGGCCTCGCCTTCATTGTTGTTGTTGTTTTTAGGTGCCGTTGAGTCAGTTCTGACTTACAGAGACCCTATGTACAACAGAACGAAACAGTGTCCAGACTTGTGCCATACTCATAATCATTGATATGCTTGAGCCCATTATTGCAGCCACTGTGTCAATCCATCTCATTGACGATCTTCCTCTTTTTCGCTGACCCTCTACTTTACCAAGCATGATGTCCTTCTCCAGGAACTGGTCCCTCCTGACAACATGTCCAAAGTATGTGAGACAAAATCTCGCCATCTTCGAGTCTGAGGAGCATTCTGGCTGTACTTCTTCCAAGACAGATTTGTTTGTTCTTTTGGTAGTCCATGGTATATTCAATATTCTTCGCCAACACCATAATTCAAAGGCATTGATTCTTCTTCAGTCTTCCTTATTCATTGTCCAGCTTTTACACGCATCTGAGGCTATAGAAAACACCATGGCTTGGGTCAGGTGCACCTTAGTCCTTAAAGTGACATCTTTGCTCTTTAACACTTTAAAGAGTCTTTTGTAGCAGATTTGCCCAATGCAATACGTTTTCAGATTTCTTGACTGCTGTTTCCATGGGTGTCGATTGTGAATCAAAGTAAAATGAAATCTTTGACAACTTCAATCTTTTCAATATTTATCATGATGTTGCTTATTGGTCCATTTGTGAGGATTTTTGTTTTCTTCATGTTGAGGTGTAATCCATACTGAAGGCTGTGGTTTTGATCTTCATCAGAAAGTGCTTCAAGTTCTCTTCACTTTCAGCAAGCAAGGTTGTGTCATCTGCATATGGCAGGTTTTTAATGAGTCTTCCTCTAATCCTGATGCCCCTTCTTCTTCGTATAGTCCAGCATCTCAGATTATTTGCTCAGCATACAGATTGAATAAGATACAACCCTGACGCACATCTTTCTTGACTTTAAACCATGCAGTATCCCCTTCTTCTGTTCGAATGCCTGACTCTTGCTGTCGAGTAGATTCTGATGTTAAACTGGAGGTTTTTTCTAGATGTTCTATATCAAGTTGAAGAAGTTTCCCCTCTCTCTGAGTTTGCTGAGGAATTTTTTTTTTAATCATAAATGGGTGTTGGATTTTTTCCATTGCTTTTTCTGCATCTATTGGTATGATCATATGATTTTGCTTCTTTAGCCTGTTGATGTGGTGGGTTACTTTAACTGATTTTCAAATGTTGAACTAGCCTTGCATACCTGGGATAAATCCTTCTTGGTTGTAGTATATAATTCTTTACATACATTGTTGGATTTTATTGGCTAATATTTTATATAACTGCTATTAATTTAAAAGTTTCAAAAGCTCTTTCTTTCCTGTCTGGAGCAAGGGAGAATGAAGAAAACCAAAGACACAAGGGAAAGATTAGTCCAAAGGACAAATGGACCACAACTACCACAGCCTCCACCAGACTGAGTCCAGCACAACTGGATGGTGCCTGGCTACTACCACTGACTGCTCTGACAGGGATCACAATAGAGGGTCCCGGACAGAGCTGGAGAAAAATGTAGAACAAAATTCAAACTCACAAAAAAAGATCAGACTTATAGGTCTGACACAGACTGGAGAAACCCCAAGAGTATGGTCCCTGGACACCTTTTTAATTAAGTACTGAAGTCACTCCTGAGGTTCACCCTTCAACCAAAGATTAGACAGGCCCATAAAACAAACAATAATACACGTAGCTCAATCATGTATATGAGACTAACTGGACACACCAGCCCAGGGGCAAGGACAAGAAGGCAGGAGAGGACAGGAAAGCTGGACAAGTAGAAATGGGGAACCCAAGGTCGAGAAGGGGAGAGTGTTGACACGTTGCAGCGTTGGCAACCAATGTCACAAAATAATATGTGTATTAATTGTTTAATGAGAAACTAATTTGCTCTGTAAACCTTCATCTAAAGCACAATAAAAAAGACACACACACAAAAGTTCTTTCTTACTCTCTGTTCCTTTTTCATAATATTCTGTTCTTGTTTTAAGTTAGATAAATCTTATATCTCTGAGGATATTAATGATAGTTTTTTGATATTTTCTTCTCCTTGCCTTAACTCTATCTTCTCCAAGTTTTGCTTTTATCTGTTTGTTTTTTGTTTCTTTTAATTTTAATCTTTCATGTTAGATGCTTTCCTCAAATGTCAGGTAATCCTTGATGTTCATATGTAAGAGTAAGGAACTAAAAAGAGATTTAGAAGCTCAGAGTGTGGGTGGGACTTTCAGACAGTGAGCTTCCCTGGAAGGTAATTTAGGGACAATTTGTAGGAAGTCCCTGACATAGAGGTCTGGCTCCCAACATTATGAGAGTGAGGAAGAGGGTGGGAAAATCAGACTCCCAGCAAGCATATGTTCATTGCACTGCCTTGTAGTCAGGATGGCACCTCCATCCTCAACTCTGCCTGGTGTCCATCACTTTAAAAACCTTCAGTTTTCCTCTCTAGGAGGAAAAATGCCCATCTTTTGCTAGAAAGGGGAGGAGGTCATCATGTCACTAAGAGGAGTAGGAGAAAGGATATAGGAATATCACTGCTTCTCCAACAGACTTTAAAAAAACAGTTATATGTAATTTCTTTATTGAAATCTAATTCACATACTATACAATTCATCTATTTAAAATGCAGAATTCAATGTTTTTTATTATAGTAACAGAGGTGTGCAATATCACTACAATCAATTTTAGAACACTTTATAACCCTACAAAGAAATCCTATATGCATTAGTAGTCACTCCCAACTTCTCCCCAACACCCCTTCCCTGAGCCCTAGGCAACCACTAATCTATTTGATATCTCTATGGGTTTGCCTATTCTGAACATTTCATACAAATTGAATCATGTTACATGTAGTCCTTTGTGACTGCCTTCATTCACTTAGGATAATGTTTTCAAAGGTCATCTATGTTGTAGTATGTATCAGTACTTCATTTCTTTTTATTGCCTAATAATATTCTGTTGTATGGGTATGTCACATTTTATTTATCCATTCATTAGTTGATGGGCATTTGGGTTATTCCATTTTTGGCTATTATGAATAATGTTGTTATGAACATTTTTGTACAATTTTTTCCATGGACATATATTTTTATTTCTCTTGAGTATGTACCTAGGAGTGGAACTGCTGTGTCATATGGTAACTCAATGTTTAAACTTTTCAGGGACTCCCAAACTGCTTTCCAAAGTGCCTCACTATTTTATATTCCCACTAGCAATGTTCGAGGGTTTAATTTCTTCTTCTTACCTCCCAACACTTGTTATTATCTGTCTTTTTGATTATAGCCATCCTAGTGGGTGTGCAACAATATCTCATCGTGATTTTGATTTGTATTTCCGTAATGACTAATAATTTTGAGCATCTTTTTAATGTATTCATTGGCCATTTGTATATCTTCTTTGTAGAACTATCTATTTAAATCCTTTGCCCATTTTTGTTAATAATTTGTAGGAGTTCTTATATATTCTAAATACGTACAAGTTCCTTATCAGATATATGATTTGCAAAAATTTTCTTCCATTTTGTGGGATGTCTTTTCATTTTATTCTTGGTGTCCTTTGAAGCACAAAGGTTTTAAAATTTTATGTAGTTCAATTTATTTATTTTTTATTTTATTGCTTGTGCTTTTGGTGTCATATCTAAGAAGTCATTGTCTAATCCAAGGTCAAGATGATTTATGCCTATGCTTTATTCTAAGAGTTTTATACTTTTAGTTTTTACATTTAGGTCTTTGATCCATTTTGAATTAATTTTTCTGTACAGTTTGTGATAGAAGTCAAAATTCATTCTTTTACCTGTGGATACTCAGTTGTTCCACCACCATTTGTTGGAAGGATATTTCTTTCCCCATTAAATCATCTGAGCACCCTTGCAAAAATCAATTGACCATAGATGTATGGGCTTATTTCTAGACTTTCAATTCTATTCCATCAATCTATATGTGTATCCTTATGCAAGTACCAAACTATCTTGATTACTCTAGCTTTGTAGTAGATTTTTAAGTGGGGAAATGTGAGTCCTCCAAGTAGCCAGCTGGAATTTTTACAGGGATTGTGCTGCTGAATCTGTAGATCAATTTGGGGAGTATTTCCATCTTAACAATATCAGATATTCCAACACATGACCACTGGATGTCTTTCCATTTAAGTCTTCTTTAATTTCTTTCAGCAATATTTTCTTTTTCAGAATATAAGTTATAAACTTCTTTTGTTAAATTTATTTCTAAGTATTTATATTCTATTGTAAATAGAATTGTTTTCTTAATTACATTTGGATTATTTATTGCTAATGTACAGAAATACAATCGATTTTTAATATTGATCTTGTATTCTGCAATCTTACTGAATTCATTTATTAATTCTAATAGTATATACAATCTTAGGACTTTTTACATAGAAGATCATGTCATCAACAAATAGCAATAGTTTTACTTCTTCTCTTCCAATCTGAACCCCTTTTATTTTGTTTTCTTACATAACGTTCCTGGCTAGAACCTCAGTACAATGTTGAATAGCAGTGGTAACAACGAACATCCTTATCTTGTTCCTAATGTTACAAAGAAAAGCTTTCAGCCTTTCACCGTTGAGTATGATGTTACCCACTGAGTTGATTCTAACTCATAGCAACCATATAGGACAGAGTAGAACTGCCCCATAGGGTTTCCATGGCTGTAAATCTTTACAGAAGCAGATTGCCACATCTTTTTCCCATGGAGCAGCTGGTGGGTTCAAATTGCTGACCTTTCAGTTAGCAGCCAAGTGCTTAACCACTGCACCACCAGGGATCCTGAGTATGCTGTTAGCTGTGGGTAACACCAACTTTTAACCAGTTCTTATTTTAGTTCCTTTTCACTTCCACTTCTAAGGTACCTGATACTGCCAATTTCTGAGCATTATGGGTATTCCAGAGTGTCCACTGGGTTGCTTTAACTGTCTTCACCGCAAACTTCAATTTTATTTTCTTTAATAAAATGATGATGATGATGATGATAACATTGGGATTTTTAATTTAAAGATTAAAGACCAACCACATATCTCTCTTTCTTGAGAGCTGAATTAAACCAACAGTAAATGAATTATAGTATAAACCACATTTGTGAAGAGACCTTGGGTGGCATGTGGCCACTCTCCTCTGCTAACCCAATGACCATGCCCCCCGTGCAAGATGACATTCTGTTCATTACTGTTTTCATACTGTTGCTGACCCCTGCAAAAGAGGGTCTCTCCTTGAACATTTCACTTGCCATGGTGCCCCAGGACCAAATAGGCTTGAATTTTCATTTCCTAATATGGAAGTCCCTTGCCCTAAATGCATTGGTGGCACAAGGATGGTGGTGGCTAGAGGAGGTGTTCCAGCATTGGCCTCCCTCTTTCACCTCCCAGCTGTGGCACAACACCCAGCTCAACAGGGCAGCTCTTCCTGGTGAATTGTGTCTTAGGGCTTCATTGTCCCCTCTCTTTTTCAGTCTACCTTCCCTCCATTCATCCAACATGTTCTCATACCATGCTGATAGGTGTGGTAGAATGAATAATGGCTGCCCATAAATGTCCACATCGTAATGCTGGAACCTGTGGATATGTTACCTTAAATAGCAAAAAGGACTTTGCAGATGTGCTTAAATTAAGGATCTTGAGACGGGAGGTTATCCTGTTTATCCAGGCGGGCCTGATGTAATCATAAGTGTTTTATAAGAGAGAGGTAGAAGAGTCAGAGTGAGAGACGGAAGCAGAGGGTGAGAAGGACATGTGACAATGGGAGCAGAAGAGAGAGATTTGAAGATGGAAGATGGGGCCATGAGCCAAGGAATGCAGGCAGCCTCTAGAAGCTGGAAAAGGCAAGGGAACAAATTCCCTAGAGCCTCCAGAAGGAACACAGCCTTGCTGACACCTTAATTTTAGCCAATTGAAACCCATTTTATTTTTTCCCATACAAAAATTTATACATAGATTGTTAATGTGACTCTAAATGCTCTCCCCATACTGTGACAGCACACTCTTCCTTTGCACCCCTGACTCCCCATGTCCATTCAACCAGCTCCTAACCCTCTCAGCCTTCCCATCTCACCTCTGGACAGAAGCTGCCCATTTAGTCTCTTGTATCTCCTTGAGCTAAGAGGCACACTCCTCACAAGTATCACTTTATGTCCCACAGTCCAGTGAAACCCATTTTAGATTTCTGATCTTCAGAACTGTAAGATAATACATTTATGTTGTTTTAAGCCACTAAATTTGTGGTAATGTATTACAAAGAGCAATAGCAAACTAATACAGTAGGAGTAAAAATTGGATCATCCACTTTGAAAAACTGTTTGGCAGTATCTACAGAAGCTGAGCATATGCCTACTTCATGACTCGCAATTCCACTCATAGGTAGGTACCCAACGGAAGCGTGTACATATGTTCACCAGAAGACATCTACTATAATGTTCATAGCAGCATGATTGGTAATACCCCAAAGAGAATGAACAAACTACAACTACACAATAACATGGACGCATCTCTTAGACATAATGCTGAGCAAAATAAGCCAGACAACAGTATATTTGTTATGATTCAATTGCTATAAAGTGCAAAAACAAGCAAAACGAACTATGCTATTTGAAGTCACTATCCTCCCCCCCAGTGCCCCACCAGGAACCCTGGTGGCGCAGTGGTTAAGTGCTTGGCTGCTAACGAAAGGTGGGCAGTTCAACCCACCAGCCGCTTTGCAGGATAAAGATGTAGCCATCTAATTCCGTAGAGATTACAGCCTTGGAAATCCTGTGGGGCGGTTCTACTCTGTCCTATATGAAAACCATGAGTTGGAAGCGACTGTATAGCAATGGGGAGGGTATTGCTGGGAGAGAATACGAGGGGGGTAATGGGGAGCGGGTAACGTTCTGTTTCTTGAACTCGATCATGTTTCAGTTTGTACAAAATCATTGAGCTGTACACTTGTGAAATGTGCACTTTTACATGCACACTATATGTCAGTAAAGGGAGCCCTGGTGGTGCAGTTGTTAAGTGCTCCGCTGCTAACCAAAAGGTTGGAGGTTCAAACTCACCAGTCGTTTTGGGGGAGAAAGATGTAGCAGTGTGCTTCCCTAAAGATCATAGCCTTGGAAACACTCTGGGGCAGTTTTACTCTGTCTGATAGGGTCCCTATGAGTTGGAATGACCGAACAGCAACGAGTTCGGTTATATATCAATAAAAACTAAAAGAAAAAAAAACTGGGGAAAGGAAATCCCAGGCCTTCATGCAGATATCTCCAATACCTTCCTAGGAACCTCCAATCTCCCCAGACAAGTGGATGTGGGCAAAGTTCAAGCCAGCTCTAGGAGTCTAGCTTCCTAGAGCCCAATTCTGAGCGACTATGTCCTGTGAACTTGCTTTGCATATGTTTACTAAGGATGCTATTTCAGCAGGTTATTTTCCTAAGTAAAGGAAGTCTACCCGTAGGTAAATCTTTCCCCTCTTAGGGACTCAAAACTGCAAAGTAGTTCTGATTGGCATTATCGGACCCAAAAGAAAGAAATAATGGTGATGGTCTTCTCACCACCAGGCGACAGATCCATGATAAAATGAAGAGTTAAAATCATTGTTTCTATTCTCTTTATTCCTCAATTGAGGATAACACGTGACATGTATTTTGTGCAATTTTGTTAAAGGGCTATATTAATGTTTTAATAATAGTGTAATAGAGCTATAAACTATTACACAAAAACAAGAACCGTTCTTCCACTAACATAACAATCTGATCTGAGGCTCTGGATTTACCAAAAGAGAGCGCAGGGATGGGGAGGGAGACCCGGGGGGAACAGAAACTGTGGAGGAAGGGTTCAGAAATACGTAGGGGTAATCAGAAACCGTGGGGTAGGGGCGACTGTATC
Source organism: Trichechus manatus latirostris (assembly GCF_000243295.1). Taxonomy (NCBI): domain Eukaryota; kingdom Metazoa; phylum Chordata; class Mammalia; order Sirenia; family Trichechidae; genus Trichechus; species Trichechus manatus. Next base: position 2,241,580 of record NW_004443965.1, read on the forward strand.
TCCGCAATGGGAACCACCGGGAAGACCCTGCCGCCCCTGCCCTGGGCCAGGTCGACACGTCCAAAGCTCAGTGGCTGGAGTCGGGCGGGAGTGGGGTGGGGTTGTGAGGACAGAAGGCGCCGCTTCAGAGACCAGACTTTCGCCCCCGTGGCCGGGACAGGCTCCGCTGCCCCTACCTGCCGCGCAGCTGGGAGCCGGCGCGTCACTCGCACCCAAAGCGCCGCGCCGCGCAGCCCCGGCGTTTGGAGAGGTGAGCACCTCCCGGCCCCCGCTCCTCCGCTCCGTGGCTCAGCGCCCTCCGCCCGTCGCTCTCCGCCGAGCAGGGGCGGGGACAGGGCGGCACTTACCGGGATCTGCGACTCGAGCCGCCCAGGAGCTGCTGAAGCCCACAGCCCAGCCGGGACGGCGCCCTGGGGCCAGCGCTGCAGAGCGTCAGAGCGGAGGTGGGAGGCGCCGCGGGCAACTTGACAGCACGTCCCAGGTCAGTGTGCGGTGCTGTCTCCGCCGCCTGCACTTGGAGAAACTTTGGTTTTCCGTGGCGGCTGCCTGAAGGAGGGGACAGAGAGCGCAGCCGGGAGCCCCACGGCCGCACGGCCTCCGTGCGCCCCGCCCGGTGCGCTCAGGCCCTTGGCGGCCGCACCTCCCGCGCGCCCTGACACTGCAGTGCCCAGTGAGGGGAGCAAGACCCCGCGCCAACCGAGGGCCCCCGCGGCAGGGGCCTCTCGGAGTCTCTGCCCCGCCATCCCGGAGCGCGCTTCACCCAGCCCTTTCTCGCGCCTCCGCAATCCTCGCCCTTTCTCGGCGCCGGCTTTGCGGCGACTCGAGCTTGGACCTCGCCGGAATGCGGGTTTTGCCTTCTCGGCCTGGCAGCAAGGGGCGTGCGGCGGGGGCGGCCCGCGGCTGCGGAGGGTTGGGAAGGAACCTTTGCAGGTGCCTCACGGGCGCGGGTCGGCGCCGCAAAGGGAGCAGTGCGAGCTCGGCCGCACGAGCGCCGGTTCGGAGGGTCCGAGTTGAGCGCGTCTCGGCAGGTGCCTCTGTCCGCTCGGCGGCGGAAGGACCAGGAGGGGCGAGCTTCAGGCTGCGGAGCGTTTGCAGCCACTGGCTAGAGAAATGGGAAACATACAGGGGCGGGCAGCCCTGGCTCCGCGCCCGGCGCCTCTCGGACACGAACAGGCTTGGCGCCAGGATCCTGGACTCCTTTACCGTAGGGTCTCGGTGCAGAGGGGCCCCTGATCTAGCGTGGGGGCAATGGCTTCTCTCCTCGGCTCACCGTTTCCCAAAGGAGGGCCGCGTCCTCCAGGCGGGCGGCCAGCGCGGGGACGGCTCCGCAGTGGCTCTGGGCAGAACTCCTTTTCGGGGATGGCAATCACCTCAGCCTGCCAGCTGCCTGCCCTAGCTCAGAGACTAGGCGACGAAACGCGCACCCCGCCCCCATCGGTGCCCCGGCGCTGTCGCCCCAGTCACCTTCCTTTGCCCTTCTCCGACAGCACCTCGGGCTCGCTCCCTCCAGCTCTCGGGAAAAACGGAGGAAACGAGCTCGATTTGCGGAACCGGCGGGGACCGTGGAGACGCTGCCAGCATCCTCAACCGCTTGGAAATTCCATCACCTTTGGCTCCCTGATAACTTGGAGGTGTGGGTTTGCGTGTTTGCGTGTGTTGGGAGGAGGGGTCTGCTGAGAGAGGTGAGGATGGTAAATGCCCCAGGTCACAGCCTCAGAGGCCTGGGGGACAGCCTAGGCAACTGGGAGAAAACAACCAGACCTTTTTGAGTATATGTGGGTAACAGCAACCATTCCTAGGTACTCCTCCCCTTGAGCAGTTTCTGAATATTTCCTATAAGCTGGTGCCAGGGAAGAATACTTTTCCTGGCAGGTCATTGCATTTCCTGGGACGAGCTCAGATGCATCTTCTGTTCTGGCCATGCCCCTTTCCTTGTATAGGGGGAGACACATATTTTGCTTGTGGCAGGCAGGCTTGCCTCATGCCAGGTGCAGCTGGCCCCGGCATCCTTGCCTTGGGCTGCTCACCAGTACTCCAGATTTTTTCAGACCTATCTGGGAAGGATAAGATAGGAAGCCTGTAGTCCCTGGCACGCTCTAGTTCAAGGCTGTACTCTTCTCTGGGATGGTTTCCTTTACCTCTCTTTAGGCTGTGGCAGCCATCTCTGTCCTTGGCTTCTGCAGGGAAGTTAAGTGTCAAACCACTGGAGGCAGTGATGGAGACACCCAATGCTGAGTCTGAGGCAGGGGTGACTAGCAAAGAGGAAGTGAGACTGAACCAGGAATGAAGAGTTTACAACTAAGTTTGCCACAGGTTTTCTCTAAGTGTGCATAGGAAGCACCCCTGATTGAATATCTGGGAGTGGAGCCTGGAATCTTATTTTTAACAAGCTTCCTATGAGATTCTGATGCCCACAAAAGATGGAGAACCCATTGATATGGGGAGCTTGGCCTCCCATTTTCAGCCCAGAGGAATTCTCAAGTACCTGTATTTGGTGATGCATGTTTAGAAACTAACATTTATTGAATTAATTGAAACTAACGTTTACTGAATTCGTAAGTGGCAAGAGCATTACATAACTAGCTTTTTTAACCCTTGCAATCATCCTGTCAAGTAGATTTTATAACCATTTTCAGGATGAGGAAACTGAACCTGAGTGTGAGAAGAATGACTCTCCAAAGGTGGGTAACTTGGAAAGACACAGAATCCAGGTCTCTGACACACACACATGCTGGCCCTCCTGTGGGGCAGCAGAGGGGCAGGGACAGGGCAAAGGGTGAGGGGCTGAATTTGGAGCTTCAAACCCATTTGTTAATGTCCTTCCCTTTCCTCCCTTCCCCCACCATAGCCAGACAACTCCTTTTATGGGAGGGAGCATGAATCCTATTTAGAAATGGAATAAGAGACCCAAAGGAAATCACTTTTCTCTCCTAATGAAAGGAAAGCTGGGAGTGGGGTAAGATGGGGAGAAAAGGCTACAGGAAAGTCCAAGCTAGCTTTTAAAGCACCTCAGCTCATTTGGCACTGCTGTGTCACATGCCACACAAACCAGGCACTCAAAACAGAGCCCTACAGTGTGGGAAGCTAGTCATCCAAGAAGCATTAGAATAAAGGACACAGAAGCATCTAATTAAGTCCTGGCAAGCAACTGAGTAAGAAGAATGACTTTGGAGGAGTTCTTGTACCTTTCCTGCCTCTGGCTCCTCATCTGCACAAAATGGAGGCTGGACTGGGTGAGTGCTGAGGCCCTTCCTACCCCAGCATTCATTCCAAGGCAGGCTCTGTCCTGCAAACACACATACTCAGGATTGCTGTGTGCAGGATCCACTCCTGATGTCCTTAACCCATTGCTGTCGAGTCAATTCTGATTCATAACAACCATTAGGACAGAGTAGAATGTCTCCATAGGATTTGCAATGCTGTGAATCTTTACGGAAGCAGACTGCCACATCTTTCTCCCACAGAGCAGCTGGTGAGTTCGAACCTCAGACCTTTCACTTAGCAGCCGAACGCTTTAACCACTGTGCCGCCAGGGCTCCACCCAGACACCCTTACAAACGCATAATCGGTGAAGTACGACGAACTGAACAAATACTATAGAGATTTCTTAACAAGGAATTAAAATCTAGACTCCAAATGGGAAAGATGTGTATAACGGAATGATAAATAAATTATTGGTGTTTATGTAACTCTGAATAGCTCTAATTTTCTTCAGTAGGAACTGACAGCTGACTGACAGAAAACTCATCCAGGGAGAGAAGAAGCATAAGCGAAGTATGAAATTTTGAATAATGTTTTCAGGTAACTTTCTATTTCCATTTAGAGTGGGTGTTTGGAAGGGTGAATATAGTTATGGTTTGAATTGCTTCATTTATCGACAGATATTTTTAATAGGGAGTCATAATTCCAATGCTTTTTACTTCTTTTTCCAGTCACTTTCTGATTTACCAACAGAATTCTTGCCATAGCTCTCTATGGTTCCAGGTCTTTCACTTACGTGTGCCAGAGGGCTCGACCTTCTCTTTGACCTCATTTAAATTTTACCTAAACTCTCCAATAATCATCTAGTCCAGTGGTTCTAAACCGGGAGCGATCTTGCCCTCCAGGGGACATTTGGCAATGGTTGAAGATATTTTTGGTTGTCACAACTGGGGGTTGCGCAACTGGCATCTAGTGGGTAGAGGCCAGGAATGCTGCTAAACATCCTACAATGAACAGGACAGTACCCACAGCAAAGAATTGTTCAGATCAGTGTCAATAGTGCTAAGGTGCAGAGACCCTGATCTGCCCAGTGTCCTACTTGTCATTACTGCTTTCCCTCTGTCCTTTAATCCTAGTGAATAATTGTCCTCTGAAGCCTTATTCGCTGTCAAATAATCACACCTTCCCTTCCTCCCAAACTCACTTCTCTTTATAACATATCATAGCTAGATGAGTAGAGTTCCCTACCATCTTTCCACCTCATCTGGCCAGTGGATTTTCTTGCCATCTTTCAGCAAGGTTCAAAAGCCTGTTGGATGGATTTTGAAATCTGTCAAGAAGCCAGAGGGAAGGAACCAGAAGACTAAAAAGCCAAAGAAATTTTTCCTCCTAGATTTCAAAGTTGAGGCATTATTTCCTTGAAAAAGAGAGAAAAAAGAGGTTTGAATATTTGGAGTCTCAAATGTGATTTGGCAGCAGTACTGTCTAGGATTTTGGGCTTCATTCATTCTAGAATTATTTATTGACAGAGACAGATTAACCAGTAAGCACGTTAAGCACTGGCTTATAGTAAGCAAGTTACACACGGGCTTAATTGTGCTTACTTACTAATCTGTAGTGCACAATTTCACATGGCTTCGTGGTGAAAAAAGGTGAAATTGTGCACTACAGAATAGTAAGTAAGCACAGTTAAGCCCGTGCGTACCTTGCTTATTGGGTAAACCATTCCTGTTTATTGGGCGCTTAATATGTACCAAACTCTGCTAATACAGTAGAACCAACACATAATCTTGTCCTATTGTACATGAAGAATATTACCTTGAAAAGTGTCTTGAGCTTAACTGACGTTTTTTAATCAAAGTGAAACAGGCATATTTAAAAAAATTTTACAAACAATACTAAAAGCCTATAAAGATGAACACCACTCTTGTGTCCCACTGGTTTCTCCCACACCCCCGTCCCACTCCCAGAAGCAGCTTCTTTCATCTCTTTTACATATTTGTTTTCTGGTTTTTACTTCTCGGTTTCTGAAAGATACGCTTGCTTGGCTATCTTATGATTTATCACTTTGAAACAGTATTTAATGGCTTCTTGTTACGGTACATAAAGATTTAGCTCTCTCTCACAATTTCCTCTTTCTCTCTCCTGATTATCCCAGCATAGTTTTAGTTAAAACCAATGTTTACTTAATATGACCATAAAAATATTATCCTCTGCAGAGCCAAACAGTGTGCTGTGATTATATCTCCTTACATATGCAACTTTTGATTTTTCCTGGGAGGATTGCCGAGATTATTCATTTGCTCAGGTTTTTTATGTATCTGTTCTTAATTTCTTCCACAGTCTTCATAATTTTTGTCAAGTTCCTACCAATATTATAGTCCACATTTATTTAACTACCATTGAGTGCCTACTGTGTGTCAGGCACTGTTCTAGTTCCCGGGGATGCAGCTTCAAACAAAACAGAGTCCCTGTTCTTAAGTGCTCAAATAGTTCAGATACATATGGAAAGCTTTCTTCCAGAGTTCTCTTTTCTGTCATTCCTGGGACTTCCTTCACCCTGTTCCCTGGATTCCATGTCTTATTCTTTCTTGCTTTACATCCAGAAGCACATCTTCGAGTAGCTTCCCAACAAAGGTTGCACAGGAGGTAAATTATTTGCCATATTTAATGCTGAGTAAGTGAAATCAACCACTTTTGAGAAGCTTCTTGGGCACTGCTAAATCTAGATCTAACTTAATTGCAGAATTTCAATAGTGATGGAGCCTGCAACAGGAAGTTGCACAGGAGGCCTTTTGTGTCTGAAAGTATCTTCGTTGTACTTTCATATATGATTAATGGTTTGGCTAGGTATAGAATTCTCAGCTGAACATGGTATTAGTTAGAATTTTTAAGGTAACATCCCCTTATCTCTTGCATTCAAGTGTTGCTTTTGAGAAGTCTGGTGCCAGTTTGATTTCTGTACCATTGTATGTTACCTGGTTTTTTCTCACTGGAAGCTTTTGCCTGGTATCCTGAATTTTCATATTGTTGTGCCGTGCTGTATTAGTTTCTGATTGCTGCTGTAACAAATTACCACAAACTGTGTCCTTAAAACAACATAAATTTATTATCTTCCAGCTCTGGAGGTCAGAAGTCCAAAATCAGTTCCACTGGGCCAAAATCAAGGTGTTGGCAGGGTGACGTTCTTTCTGGAGGCTCTAGGGGAGAATCCATTTCCTTGTCTCTTCCAGTTTCTAGATGCTGTCACATCTCTTGGCTTATGGCCCTGCATCACTGTCACCTCTGCTTCCACTGTCACATTGCCTTCTCTGACTCTGACTTTCCTGTCTCCCTCTTATAAAGACCCTGTGATTACATTGGACTCACTGGGATAATCCAGGCTAATATCCTCATCTCAAGATCTTTAATTATGTCTGCAAATACCTTAGCCAAGTTAACATATTCACAGGTTCCAGGAATTAGTACATGGACATATTTAAAAAAACAAAAAAACCTGATCCTGACTCATCGTGACTCTGTAGGACAGAGTAGAACTGCTTCATAAGGTTTCCAAGGCTGTAATCTTTACAGAAGCAGACTGCCACATATCTCCTATGGTGTGGCTGATAGGTTCAAACCACTGGCCCAGGGATGGATTACCCAATAACCAAGGTATTCACGGGCTTATTTGTGCTTACTTACTAATCTGTAGTACATAATTCCACTTGTTTTGCACCACATCACCACCTTGCTTACTGGTTAACCCATCCCTGCGCCAACCTTTCAGTTAGCATGTGAACATTTACCCACTGCTCCACTACGGCTGCTAACCTATTGCTGCCAAATTGATTCTGACTCATAGCGATCCTATAGGACAAAGTAGAACTGCCCCAAACGGTGTCCAAGGCTGTAAATCTTTACAGCCGACCACTACATCTTTCTCCTGCTAAGCGGTTCGTGGTTTCGAACCTTCAACCTTTTGATTAGCAGGTGAGTACTTAACCACTGTGCCACCAGGGCTCCTAGGGGGCTATTATTTGGCCTACCACACTTGGTGTGAACTTTCTTCCATTCATTGAGCTGAGCAATCAAGGGCCCTTTAAATCCATTTTTTTTTTTATTGTACTTCAGGTGAAGGCTTACAGAACAAATAGTTTCTCATGAAACAGTAGTACGCATATTGTTTATGACATTGGTTAACAACCC
>NW_004443965.1:2249068-2290926 GCF_000243295.1 Trichechus manatus latirostris
TTTTTTTTTGGTTTATCTGTCTATCTATGCAGATGTATTCAAATTAAATTAATTCCCCATTCCATGACTCTTTTTTGGGAGTTAGAATCTTCACTATAAGACAAGATCATGCAAAACATGCTTGATACCTGAATGCAATTTTTATGACGGAGAAAAGGTCAGCAGCTTCTTTTATCTTCTAAATTTCATACAAAATGCATCATTTCAGACACAATGCTCAAACCTTAGATATAACGGATGATTATTTTGGAAATGACAGCATTAAACTGCAGCCCACTTGTCTTTAAATGATTAACTATGAAATTAATAACTATAAAATCATTACCTATAAAATAGCTCGTGCTTTGACTCTAGCACTCTCATCTCAAGCTCATTAACATACTACTTTTATTTCTTGCAAAACTTATGTTAGGCTGATTAAAGCAGGACATAAGTTCAACAGTGCAGAATAGAACTGACATTTTGTCAGATGGTCTCTTTGCCTGGAATCAGAAAACAGCCTGAGCCATGTAATCCAAATCTGGAATGTGTTTCTTCAGCCAGCCTAAGGACCACACAATATTATACAGACTCTTTTTTTTTTTTTTTTAAATTGTACTTCAGGTGAAGGCTTACAGAACAAATAGTTTCTCATGAAACAGTAGTACGCATATTGTTTATGACATTGGTTAACAACCCCACAACATGTCAACCCTCTAACTTCTCAACCTTTTCTTTTTGGTGAAAATACATATAGCCAAAGATACACCATTTCAAAAATTTCTACATGCACAGTTCAGTGACATTGACCATGCTCTTCCAATTGTGCAGTTATTCTCAGTTAAGATGAAGGCTTACAGAACAAAATAGTTTCTCATTTAATAGTTACTACAAATGTTGCCCTATGACAATGGTTAACAATCTCACATCAACAATATCCTTACTCAACCTTGGGTTCCCTACCACCAGCTTCCTTGTCCCCTTTAAATCCATTTTTAAGACCTAGGAAATTTTCTTTTCATTATTTCTCTGATCATTTCTTCCATTTTCTTGGTTTTGTTTTTCTGGAACAACCTTATTTTGATGCTCATTAAATGTTCCATTTTTCTTCTATTTTCAATCTCTGCCTTTCTTCTCCACTTTCTGACTGCTTTCCCTTTGTCTTCTAACCTGTCTCCAGAAAGATTAATTTCTGTTACTATATGTCCTAGTTATCTAGTGGGGCTATAACAGAAATACCACAAGAGAATGGCTTTAACAAACACAAATCTATTCCCTCACAGTATAGGAGGCTAGAAGTCCAAATTCAGGGTGCCAGCTCCAAGGGAATGCTCTCTCTCTGTTGGCTCTAGGGGAAGATCCTTGTCACCAATCTTCCCCTGGTCTAGGAGCTTCTCAGCACAGGGACCCCGGTCCAAAGGATGCATTCTGCTCCCGGCCCTTCTTTCTTAGTGGTAGGAAGTCCCTCTCCTCTCTGTTTACTTCTCTCTTTTATATCTCAAAAGAGACTGAATCAAGATACAACCTAATCCTGTAAATTGAGTCCTGCCTCATTAACATAACTGCCTCTAATCCTGTTTCATTAACATTGTAGAGGTTAGGATTTACCACACATAGGATAATTACATCAGATCACAAAATGGAGGACAACCACACAATACTGGGAATCTTGGCCTAGCCAAATTGACACACATTTTTGGAGGACACAATTCAATCCATAAGACTATCTTTTAAATTTCTAGGAGTTCTTTTTCATTCTCTAACATTGCCCTTTTCATAGTATCCTATTCTTGTTTTATAGATTCAATATCTTATCTTTCTGAGGAAATTAATTTTAAATATTTTTATGTATTTTTTTCTTTGCATTGTCTGTTTTCTCTGAGTTTCTTATTCGGTTTTAGGGTCTTTTCACACTGGGATGGTCCTTGGCTGTCTGTGAAGTACTGAGGGCCTGATGGGAAAGTCTGGGCAGAGCTTGTTGCTTGGTGGGAATCATTATACGATGACTGGACAGAGACCTGGCTGATTGTTGGAGGATCCTCACTGTCAGTGTCAGCAAGCTTTTTCTTTTGGCCAAGTTTCCCTAGAAAGGTATCAAATCTACCGTCTGAGTTGAGCATAGGAGACATATACCAGGCTTCCAGTCTCCTGCTGGCAGGACAGGGGCCTGGGGATCCAATCATTCAGCATGTAGATTCTCACTTTATCCCCATTTTCAGCACACCACCCCCAAGTTTGGAGGCTTTCATGGTCAATTTGTTCAGAGAATGAGTCTTTGTTTTCTTGCCTAGGAAAGTGGTTGTCCTGCCATTTGGGGTGTAGTAAAGTACCTGGGTGCCCAGTATACTGTCCACATCCATCCTCTTGTTTTCAGCCCTGTGCCTCATTGCCACTTTCTGTGGCAAGTCCTAACTTATGGGTTCTGCAGGTCAACCAGCTCCCTTCCCCTGGGGCCCACCTCTACCAGCACTCTATGCTGCAGCCTCCTCTGCTTTGCCATTGTCCTCATCTGTTTCCAGAACTTGTTTGAAATTGCTCTTCTGTTGCTGTTTGTCCTCCAAGTTTCTTTATTCTTGAGAATATGTATCTTTTTTGTTTTTTTAATAACTGTGATTTTAGTGGGGTCCTGGGAGTAGAGAGAGGCACTAAAGGAGTATGATAAGTATACCGTGATGAATTGGAAGTGATGTTAAGGACATTCTGATTTTAAAATTAAAAAAAAAAAAGTTTATCTGCTGTTTAATAATTAGTATCTTATAATAATGTTGAAATTATAGTATCTGTAAATTATAAGGAAAATGCACTTCAGGGATATGTTCTTTGCTTGTTAGATTCCATTTATATTTACAAAATACTTTTAAAAGATCCTAAACCAACAACATTTTCAATATTTTACCTGTTATTTAAATAAGCTGTGAACTAGAGATAGAATAAAAATAAAAGGAGGTTAAAATTCTGAGATAAAACTATAAAAGAGAAGAATGCAGTGGGTAGGCAAGTACAACAAGAAAGTGCATTTCTAAACATTGTGTCATTTCCTTATTATGTGCCTGTGGGATGGTTGTTATGTGATTATTGTTCCACAGATGAGGAAACCAAGGCTCAGAGAGACCAAGAGACTTGACAGGACACACAGCTAGTAAGCAGAGGAGTCAGGATTGAAATCTGGGTATGTCTCCTGAACTTCCTCCAGTTGAACTGTTATATTTGGAAGGTATGCCTGAATTCAGGAATCATTTATAAGGTAGATATAACAAAAGGTTTGAGTAAGTGTTAATATAATATCAGCATTGGGGGCTCTATCAGGATGTTTCACGGAAGGAGACAGGAAGAAATAACATTCTTGAACTAGGACAATTCTAGGCAAGACAAATGGTCTTTATCAAAGATAGGTCTTACTTCTATGAAAAGTAAATAAGCCAAACTTAAATATCAGCATTTTTTGATGTGCAAATTGATGAGGCAAAATAAAAAAACTAGTTGAAAGAAGATGAAGAGCAGAAACTTAGGCATAAAGACAAGGGGGTTAGTACAATAAGGTCCTGATCACAAAAGAAGACACTAAAAAACCAAACATGTATTCATTGCGAGAAGAAAATATCTGACAACTTTTTTCTCTGAAATTCTTAATGTTTAGACAATTTCAAAATTGTTCAACTAAATGTGAACAACTTGAAAGGTAAGAAACCCGGTAGGCTCTGGAATTTGTTAATGAACAAAAGAGTAAGCGTTCTGGAGTTGTTTTTGGTAACAGTCCTCCTGTACTCAGTGGGGAGGTTTGCCCACATCCACATGGCAGATAGATTAGACAGCTGATTGGCGTCATTGTCCAGCTTCTCTGGGGCCCTGTAACCCACAGGAACTGCAATGGGACCTTCTCATAATTTAATAGTTTAATTATTAAATGGGACCACTGTGCCCCTTAGGCATGCTGGAGGGAAGTACATGACCAGTTCCCCTTCTTCTCCCAGTACCTCCTGGCACCAGCCTTGGTGAGAGAGAAGCTATGGTTTAGCACTGTGGAGAAAGTCCTTTATGTGAGGCTAGGTGAAAAGTTGAAAGTCTTTCCAAAAATAGTCTTATGGGACTTTGTCTTTCTTTCTTTTTGTTTTTTGGTAAAGCAAGATTGACCCAAATACTAGAATCAATGAGAGTGTAATATTGAAATCTGGTTATGTGTTCTCATTTGAATATCTGTTTCTCAAATGCTACTTTGGGTCAAGGTTTTTTTCGTTTTTGTTTTTTTTAAGATTGATACTGTATCTTTTCTTGAATTGTAGTTACTAAGTGGTTTCTATATTTGATAATATATTCCAGCTCATTTCTCTAAATTTCTTTGCTATATTAAGTGCTTTTGTGTAAGAAAAATGCTAAAAGAAGGTTTCTTTTGTTTAGTCATCACTTTCTCACATAAGCTCTTTTCAGATGCTTTGCATTCAGAATTGATTTCTGGATCAGAACCCAGGCTGTCAACCAATCTTAACATTTCCCTGGATAAGCTCCTCTTCAAGTTCCTGGGTTCCAGGTATGTGTGGTTCTGGATTATCTTTTTTAGAACGCTGTGCAGGGCAGCCCTAAAATCCAGGCATTCACTTTCATCGTATTTATGTATGGCTATATTGAGTCATTGTTCTTTGAAGGATACCAAGTGGAAACAAACAAGTATATACTTTTGAAGATTGGCTCTCGGGAGTTTATTAGTTGAAACTCCATTTGAAAGTTTAGCATAAATACTATTGATAATACCACAAGAACAGGATTATGTTGTAAAAAGTTCTAACATAACTCTTCAGGAGAACTGGTGGCACAGTAGTTGAAGCACTCAGCTGCTAACCAAGTGTCGGTAGTTCAAACCCACTAGCCACTCTGCAGGAGAAAGATGTGGCAGTCTGCTTCCATAAAGATGACAGCCTAGAAAACCGTATGGGGCAGTTCTACTCTGTCACATAGCATAGCTATAAGTTGAAATTGACTTGATGGCACCTAGCCCAAATAATTTTTAATCCTTTAAAAGAAACATAGAAATGCCCCTCAGCTTGAAAATCTAGATATTACTTGTATTATTTAATTCAAGAGCACATTTAAGTAATTCAATATTAAAAAGTCTTTTATATTAAGTTACCATAAACATGTTATATTTTTAATTGATTCAGTTGCAATTATACAGAATTTTGGCTTTTTGTTAAATTTGTATTTTAAATATTATTAATTTTCAAAATTTTTTCATGAGTAGAAAATAAATAGATTATTGTTTAATTAATGTGGGATTTAGGGATTTATGTTAGTGTTATACCATAAGTATTCAATGAAGATATTGAAAATAGATTTTAGTTCATAATTCCCTAAAGGATGTTGCTATTCTAAAATTTCTTCTATTTTGCAAGTCACTGTTTTCTCTGTGGAGCTCTGGTGGCGCAGCGGTTAAGTGTTGGGCTGCTAACCAAAAGGCTGCTCCTTGGAAACCCTATGGAGCAGTTCTACTGTGTCCTATAGCGTCCCTATGAGTTGGAATTGACTTGACGGCAATGGGTTATTTTCTCCGTACTTATTAATAGCATAATCTCATTTATGCCTTTATCTCTGATACATATTTTAAAAATTAGTTGTGAATAGCGAAATGAGTATAAATGGGGATGTTGATTCTGGCTAATCTTTTGGTCTTCATCTTCTCTGGTAACCAGCTATTTATTGATTTCTGACTTTTGAAGATGGATGAAGGTATAGAGATCTCCAGTGATGGAAATTCCCTGATCAAAGCAGTCCATCAGAGCAGGCTTCGCCTCACGAGACTCTTGCTAGAAGGTGGCGCCTACATTAATGAGAGCAATGACCGTGGGGAAACGCCTTTAATGATCGCTTGTAAAACCAAACATGTTGATCACCAAAGTGTCAGTAAAGCCAAAATGGTGAAATACCTGTTAGAAAACAAGGCTGATCCTAACATACAGGACAAATCTGGGAAAACTGCTTTGATGCACGCTTGCTTAGAAAAAGCTGGTCCTGAAGTTGTTTCCTTGCTTCTAAAGAGTGGGGCTGACCTCACCTTGCAAGACCATTCTGGTTACTCCGCGCTTGTTTATGCTATAAATTCAGAAGATAGAGAGACCCTGAAAGTTCTACTTAGTGCTTGCAAAGCGAAAGGGAAAGAAGTCATTATCATAACAACAGCGAAATCAGCATCTGGGAGGCACACTACCAAACAGTACTTGAATATGCCTCCTGTGGATATAGATGGGAGTCATTCCCTAGCCACCTGTGCCACTCCTTCAGAAATAGACATAACCACAGCCTCATCACCACTTCCACATTCTTCTGAAACAGAAATGACTCCTTTTGTCTTTAAAGATCTGCAGTCCTCAGGAAGCAGTGATGACATACGGGAACCAGGCTCCCCTGTGTGGAAGCCTATTATGGCGTCTAATGGGCCCAAGCTGCCCCAAGCTCCGCCCTGGATCAAGAGTACCCCCTCATTAATGCACCAGAACAGAGTGGCCTCCTTGCAAGAGGAGCTTCAGGATATTACTCCTGAGGAAGAATTATCCTACAAAACCAATGGGCTGGCACTGTCCAAGCGATTCATCACAAGGCACCAAAGCATTGATATAAAAGACACAGCACATTTGTTAAGAGCGTTTGATCAGGCTGGCTCAAGAAAGATGTCATATGATGAAATAAATTATCAGTCCTTATTTTCAGAAGGAAATCAGCAGGGTGTTGAGATCCCAAATGACCAGGACCCGGATACTAACCAGACAATATTTGCTTCCACTTTAAGAAGTATAGTTCAAAAAAGAAACTCAGGGGCAAATCACTATAGCTCTGATTCTCAGCTCTCAGCTGGTCTTACCCCTACAACTTTGGAAGAGAGCAAAGCACTTATAGGAAAGAAAAAGATCCTCTCGCCATCTCCTTCTTTGTTGTCAGGGCCCAAAGAATTGTTGGAGACTATCCCCCCAGGCCCCTTGAGCAGAAGAAATCATGCAGTTTTAGAAAGACGTGGTTCAGGAGTTTTCCCTTTAGATCACAATATTATGCAAACTAGACAAGGGTTTCTGCCACCCTTAAATGTAAATCCTCACCCTCCCATCTCAGATATCAATGTCAACAACAAGATTTCCAATCTTCTTTCTTGTGGTCAGAAAGTGCTTATGCCGACAGTTCCTATTTGCCCTAAAGAATTCAAAAGTAAAAAAATGTTGTTAAGGAGACAGTCATTACAAACTGAACAAATTAAGCAATTGGTAAATTTTTAAGAGATGGCCAGAAAACACATTTTCTTAAAATATCTGTATTAGAGAAATACAGAAATTTTAAAAGTTCATCATTTTAAATCTTGTGATTGATTAGTCCATAATTGTTAGGGAGCTCAAAATGTACTGTGCATTGTACTAGACACTGTGGTGACAGACATAATATATAGTTTCTGCCAAGGGAATGCTCTCAAACAAAATGAAAGCTATTTTCTTCAAAACTTCAAATATTTAACAACATCATGTGGTCCAAGTTTTTCATTTAAGTAAAAATCAGCAAAGGAAGAAAGCCACTTAAGTTGGAGATTTTTTTTTTTCAGATTTGCCAAATATTTTGAACATTGTGTTCAAGTCAATAAATATTTTTAATAGTTCAACTAATAAATAAGGTTGTAATCTTCCATGATGCCAAAAGTATAAAAGAAAACACTGGCAGCTATAAAATGTCCTATGATCTAAGCTACAAAGACAGACAGCTAATTCTTAAGAAGTGCTGACTGTAGTTATGTGAAAATCTAATTACAGTGAGAAAGGTCAACTATTATGGTAGAATGGGCAACTAATATTCATGTTGTCAGCTTAGTCAATGTAAAGCTGGCGGGTCAGAGCTTTACAAGCTAGTAAAAAATTTATATGCTGAGTTCTGTTGTGTTTGCTGTTTTTTGCTTTGCTTTTTGTTTTTTTAAACAAACTTACCTATCATGTTATTTTATTGGATTCTTCTCGATATCTTTTAATCCTTTTAATTATTTACAGAAGCTTATTATTACAAATAACAAGATAATACAAAAGTTAAAAAGCATTTCTCTGAACTTAATTCATTCTTATCTTTCCAAAGGCAGTAACAGCAACAAAAAAGTTTGAGATTTATTATGAATAGAAACTAAACATTTGCTTAGTTTAAAAAAAGAAAAACTGACTATTAGGTTAGCTTAAAACATTTGCTTAGTTTAAAAAAGAAAAACTGATTATTAGGTTAGCTAAAATTTAAAAAGCCAGTACAAAGTTAATCACAAAATGTACTAAATATTGGGTCAATATTAAATAATATGGGAGAAAGATATGGCAGTCTGCTTCCATAAAGATTTACAGCTTTGGAAACCCTATAGGGTTGCTATGAGTCAGAATCAACTCCATGGCAATGGGTATTAAATAATGTATTTTTATTTCTGATATGTAATTATTAGACACATAATAAGAATATGCAAGGATAATTTCCTTAATGTGATATTTCAATCTAGTATTTTAGGACCTGTGAATAATTTCTAACAAAATTAATACTATACAACTAGTAAAAAAGATCATAAAATGACAGGTTATATGATTTCAAAACACGATGTTATAAAAGAATATTTCAATCTAGCAGTATCACAACAAAAAATAAACTATATAAAACCTGAGTAGATTCATTTGATGATTGTCATATACGGCCTTATTTCTTTGCCTTCTATCAGCAGAGGAGATTCTAACAAAATGATGTGATGACTTTTCCTAGTAATTTGATATAAGCAAGTTGTAATTGTAATGTACATAGTAATTATTTAATTTCTTGTGGCTTTTATTTTTTAAAATTGAAGGTTTTTCTCTTTAATGTTTTGAAGAAGATTGATATTAAGTATATCAGAAATATTTTCTGTTTCAGGACTTAGAATTGTACCTGATGTTTGTAGGTAGCTAAACTCCTTTTTGTAGGTTTTAACATTGTGAAAAGTGCTTTGTTGTAAGTTGTAAGGATACAGTTTGGAAGAATATGTAAATAGATTAGTTCATAAACAAAACCATTATCAATAAAGATTTAAAGTGTCATTTTGTTATTACTGACTTTTATTTAGCTTTTAAATACTAGCGGTAAATATTTATATATAATTTCAAGAGAAATTTTGCTACATTTGAGTAAATAGAAAACTAAGGAAAAATAACTTTTATTGCTATTCTCATCCCAAATTCAAAAACGTAATAGGATTAAAACTTTGTTGGCCATATTTGGAAGAATTTTGAACCTGCTAGCAATCCTAAGAACTTTTTATGGACTGAGGTTGTTTGAGCCGGTTTGTAAAACCATCCCATGGGAATCTGCATTCCATTAAGTGAAGATATCACTGGGATCCCAAGGATGAGACATAGATGTTTGCAACAAGGAGTCACATATGTGTGTTGTTGTTAAGCTGCCACTGAGTCAGCCCCCCGCCCCCACTCATGGCAGCCCCACGCACAACAAAATGAAATGCTGCCCAGTCCTGCGCAATCCCCATGATCGGTTGTGGATTGGACCGTTGTGATCCACAGGGATTTCGTTAGCTGACTTTTGGAAGTAAATTGCTAGGCCTTTCTTCCTGGTCTTAGTCTGGTAACTCTGTTGAAACATGTTCACCATCACAGCAACACGCAAGCCTCCTCTGACAGGTGGTGGCTGCACATGAGGTGCATGGAAGGCAAGAAGAATTCTATCACTGAAACACCAATGTCCCCATCATGTACGTAGATGTATGTATACATATGTAAAATATATTTTTAAGTTATATTTTAAAGCTTTAAAGTATGATGCCACTACATTTATTAGTTTTGCAGTTAACATTCTTACTACTTGTGGCTAGGATTCCAAAGAATACAGCTAATGCTGAATCATGGCAGGAGTAATTTTGTCGAGGACACAGTACATCAGTTATTGAGAAAAGTGTTGACAGTATCCATCCAAGCAGTGCCTAGGGAAGCTGGTGAACACCTGTCAGGCATACTTCTTCGTGGAGATGCTCCCATCTGGCATCAGTACCTGAACATTTTAAAATTTCAAATGATAAAACTAACTACCCTTATTCTGATTAAATGCTCACTCTGCAGACTTCTGGAGCCCTGGTGGCACAGTGGTTAAGAGCTTGGCTGCTAAGCAAAAGGTTGGCGGTTCAAATCCACCAGCTGCTCCTTGGAAACCCTATCTACTCTGTCCAATAGGGTCGCTATGAGTCGAAATTGACTCGACGGCAATGGGTATGCAGACTTCAAATAATTTGTTTCCTGTATATTCTACTTAGAGGAGAGAATAACTTTGTCCAGAGGATGAGTAGGCACAGTCCAATTAAAGTTTATAATTCTTAGTAAATTAGTGTTTGAGTTTATAGTACCTTGCTTAGTGCCAATATTCCTTACATCACATTCCTAGGTCTCCAAGATAAGAGGACGGGGTCATGGACCATGACAAATTCACTAAAACTGGAGCTGCCCACTGGCATTCCCAAGGTGACACCCTGTCTCTGTGTAATTTTTCGAACATCTACAATTCATGAAAGGGAAGGCCAGGAAGGGAAAAAATGGGCAGAATAGCAACACAAAAAATAATAACAATTTAAAAGAATCTGAACTAGCTGAAACATTGGATCAAAACAAATAAGCTAAAGTTTAACAATCATGAATACCCTACATTTAGGTTTGAAAATTAGTTGCATAAGATAAAGATGATAAACAACTTACGAGGAAAAAAAATCTGACAGTTTTAGTTAGTTACAAGTGTAATATAATCCAAGATTGTTGGGACTGTTAACAGGACTAAGACTTGCAGACAATTTGATTAAAAGTTTTATCAATGCCTACTAGAGTATTTTAGCACTAGAAGATAATATTTGAAATATTACTTTTACCTAAGTACCACATTTTAAATTAAAGTATATATATAAGAAGGTAAAAAGGATGATAAAGAGTCTGGGAAAAAAATTAAAAATAGGTCAAAGGATTTGTGTTGTTTAGCTTGGAGATGAAGAGACTCAACTGAGATTAGACAGCTGGACTTAAATACTGAAATGGCTGATACAATCACTTAGTCCACCATCTTCCAAATAAAGATAAACCAGGACAATAAAATTAAAGTTAGAGAAGATTTCAAATCTCTCTTAGTTACTAGAGCTTTCTACCAACGGAACAGAATAGTCTGTTCTAGGAAGGTATGAACCACCAGTTTTGGAAATAAGCCGGGAGAATAGATGTAGGTCATGGATTTAACAAAAGAGATTCCTTTTATTGTCTAATCTTTAAGGTTGTTTCCAACTAGAACAGTCTTTGAGATAGTCCTTGCTTGTTAACAGTTCTAGATTCAGTGGGAAAAATTGAAAACTAATGACTGAAATTACGTTCTTGGATTTCAATTATCCACACTACTTCTTGGCTTTGTTTTCAAGTTCATAAAGTGTTGACTATAGTGGCACAAACTTAAAATTTGATTGCTAAGAAAAACATTTCAGAAAAGATCTTCTTGTTAATTGCAAAAAGAGCTATTCTATTCCTGTAACTTTGGTCCTACTGGTATGAAGAATGTGGCTTTTAAGCGAAGAACACTTTCACTAAGGAAAAAATAGCAGTTCCCCCGAGTGGGAGCTGAGATAACCACCTGGTCGGCCCAGGCTCCTTCACAGGAGAAAAGGGGCCATGATGTTGGTTGGAGTGGTTCTCAGAACTTTTACTATAAAACAGGAGCTAAAAGGAATACAGGTAGAATCTGAAGAACTCACTGGGGTACCCCCTTGTATTATCATGGCCAGTAGTAAATGTAGATTATTACAATCTCACACAAACAGAACCAACAAAGGCTTAATTCATCAGAAATGAAGGTGTGAGTCACACCAGGAGATACTTTCTCAAGTATCTGTTCCTGTCCATAGCTGGTGGAAGGGGCAGTCTAGTGTAGCATACAATCCCATTGGCCTCTACCCCCTATTAGAGATTATTGGACCAAGGATGGACAACTGACCCAAGGAAATGAAGCCACAAACTGGGATGAGCCAAGAGGGTCCTCTCTCAGTAATACAAATTTGCTAATGGTAGAACACTAAAGTAAGTCCTACTGATGAGGACCCTGAATCTGTCCTAGTTCTTGCCTTTCCTAAACCTACATGTTCATATTGTCTCTAAATTTTCTGAGATACATATCCTTACAATAACCTTGTCCTATCCTCCTTTATTTAATTTGAGTGGATTTCTATTATTGCATCCAAAAGGTTAGTCGGAAAGGTTTCTGACTAAAACAACATCAGTCAGATCAAAATGAAAAGGTCCAGAAATAAGGTAATTATTATTACAACAAAGACTGATAAATGACAGTGATCAACAATTTTCTTCTTTAGGGAGAAGAAAGCTACTTTTCTGGAGTACCAAGACATCTTTTACCATATGGAGCTGGATGAAAAAAATAGTTTTAAAATAATTTATTAACACAGTGTATCTTAGCACTATCACAGGACACTAGTAAAGCTCAGAGGGGGGTGTGCAACTTTGTATAGTGGGAGTGAGAGAGATGGTCCCAGCTGAGTTAAGCATGCTTGAGAAGCTGAGGGAGAGGGCTTCTAGTTTATTCCTGAGAGACTTGTTTGTCGGTTTCAATGAGGAGGTAGAAGTGGTTTTACAGAAACCTGGAATAGTGACTGAGATGGGAAACACAGCAAGGTGTCTGCCTCAGGTATAGAGACAGCCCTACATATAGAGGGGTCTGGAGGCAGAAGCTGAAGGATTTACCGGTGGGATGGACTTGGAAAACCAGAGGCACAAGCATGGCTACAGGGTGAAAAAGAGGCTGGACATAGGGGTTCATCCCCTATTTCTGCACAGAAGGTAGACTGTCCACGCACAGAAGGTTCCATTTTGCAAGGGCTGCTTTGGCACCTTGAGGATTCAGCTTTGCAGGGAGTACCAGGAGACAGTGTCTTCAGCAGTGACATCAGCATTGTCGTAGAGACTCTTAGAACAGTGCCTGGCTTACAGTATGCACTCGAAAATTTTACTGCTTTCCATCATCATTATCATAAATGTGAGGATAAAGTATTTTAGAAAATTAGAAAGCAATTGGTGAATTGGAAAAATAACGGTTATAATTAATATTTTCCTCTGCAAAGGTCCAAATGGGTCATTTTATACAGTCCTTTTAAATCAAAAACATCTTAAATATACTTTTGTACTACTTGAAAAATAAATCTGGTCCCAGCCTAATTCTACAGCCTCATTGTGTGGTGTCCCCTACACACTTTTTGAGGAGGTCACATTAGGCTCTTTCCCACTTAGTGTTCCTTTGCTCCTTGCTTTTTCTGAAAGGCCCGTCCCCCTCTGCAGTCTATCTGGTGAATAACTATTGGTCTTTCAAGATGCAGCTGAGGTGCTGTCTCCCAATTAGAACAGACTGCTGTCTCTCTGGGGCTGTCACCACAGCCCATGTATAGCTCCATCAGAGGAGTTACAGCAAATGTTCACATATCGTTCACAGGTCTTTCTACCTCTACTGGACTATAAGCTCTTTGAGGTAGGAACAATTTTTTAATTATTTGCACAGCCCCAGCACAGCAGACATCAATCAGATGCCTCTCCCCACTGTTCCTACTGAGCTCTGAAGTATTGTCACATGACTTCCTCACCAAAGACATAGGTAACTGGACCAATTCTGGTCCCTGGACCAAAGACTAGTGAATACACAGAAGAGAAGCAATTACAGTAAAGAGTGAATGAGTCACATTGATGTGGAGCTTTAGAAAAAAGACTCTAAGTGTCTGCTGCTGAGCTCCTGTGGATCCCACACTGTTTCTTCTAAGACCTGGTCAGCAGCTCTTCTTAGGGTCATTTATTCATTATACTCCCATTTTCTATAAAAAATAATTTATTTAGCACTACTATCCTCAGATTACTTTTTAACACTCAATTGTCTATTTTCCTTGCACTGTTTCATGAATTTATGATTGTCTCCATAATTAGATTTTAGGCTCTTACTAGGTAGGCTCACATCTTAAATTCCAGAATATAGAGCATTTTTCTATATATCCTGTATAGTCAGATATGTGTCAGTGGCCTCTAAAAACTAGGCAATTAAGTTTTAATTACAGGGACAAAAAACCCACAAGACCCCAGCTGCAATAAACAAGCAAATAAAGAACCTAGACCAATTACTTTTAAAAATTTTTCACTGGATACGTGCGTACATATCTGGATAATTAGCAATTACCTCACTCTTACAGGGCCTAAGCTACTATACTTTTTTTAAAGCTCTGAATTTTTGAACAATTGGGTCTCATATCAAAGTATCCTCTAGAGTTAGTATTGTTCTGCCAGTCTGAGAAATAGCCCTCTGATGCAATGGGATCTCAACACCAATACATCAGATGCAAGAACCTGGAAGTGGGGGAAAATAGGTGGTACCTAACCATTTACTTCTTGTGTATTGCTACGATGCTGAACAGGTTTCAGCAGAGCTTCCAGACTAAGAAGAAAGGCCTGGCTATCTATTTCTGAAAAATCAGCCAATGAAAACCCTACGGATCACAACATTGTGCAATGTGCATCACAACCCTGTTGTGCATGGGGTTGTCATGAGTCAGGGGGCCAACTTGTTGGCAGCTAACAACCACAATCATTTATTTTTTGCATGTGACCTTTCCCAAATATTCTCCTATGCACATAAATGCACATGAATATAGTTTTATATAAACAGTATTATACCATATATGCTATTAATAATGTTGTAACACCTTTCGGTGTTAATAAAGGTAGATTTTCAGGGCCTACATAGTGAGGCCTTTAAAAAGTATCATTTAAAATTGAATTATAATTTAAATACAGTAAAATGTACAGTGTACAACTCAATAATTTTTTTTGCCTATGTACACATCCAAATACTCATCCCCAGAACAAGATATCATCATATTAGAAAGTTCACACATGCCCCTTCCCAGTCAATATTCCATCCAACCAACCCGAGGTAATCACTATTCCGACTTCTATCACTATAGATCAGTTTTGCCTATTCTTGAACTTCATACAAATGGCATCATACAGTAAGCACTCTTTTGTGTCTGCTTCTTTTGCTCAACTTGTTTTGGATAGTCACCCTTATTACTGCATATATCAGTAGTTCAACATCTTCTGGTGCCACGTAGTAGTCCATTGTATGAATGTACCATTATTTACTTACCAATTTTCTGGTTGATAGAAATTTGAGTTGCTTCCAGTTTTGGGCAATTAAGAACAAAGCTACTATGAACATCCTTGTACAAATCTTTTTATGTGGACATATGAACTCTTTTCTCCTGAGCATATGGCTAGGGGTAGAATAGTTGGGCCATAGGGTAAAGATATATTTCCCTTTATTAGAAACTGCTAAACTGTTTTCCAAAGTGGTTGTACAATTTTATACTCTCACCAGCAACACATGAGAATTCTTATTGGTCCATAACCTCAGCACTTGGTATTGTCGGTCCTTTCAGCATTAGCCTTTCTAGTAGATGTGTAGTGAAATCTCATTGTTGTTTAAATTTGCATTTCTTGGGTAAGTAATGATGTTTGAGCATCTTTTCATATGCTTATTGGCCATCTGAATACTTTCATTTGTTAAGGGTCTGTTCAAGTCTTTTGCCCATTTTTAATTGGGTTGTTTGGATTTTTCTTATCAATTTATACAAGTTCTTCACATATTCCAATTACGAACCCTTTGACAGATATGTATCAATGGTGTCTTCTGATAAAAAATTTAAACTTTAATAAAGGCCACTTATAGATTTTTTCTTTTATGATAACTGCTTTTTAATTATAAAAAGTAATCTTTGCCTTCTCCAAAGTCATGAAAACAGTCTTCAATATTCTCTGCTAAATGCTTTATAGTTTTAGCTTTCACATTTAGGTCTAAGATCCATCTCAAATTATTATTTGTGTATGGCAACAGGTAGGGAACAAGGTTATTCTTTTTCATATGGATATTGTTATGGATTGAATTGTGTCCCTAAAAAATGTGTTGTAAATCCTAACCTCTGTGGCTATGGTTATAATCTCATTTGGGAAGGAACTGCCTTTGTTATGTTAATGAGACAGGATTAGTGTAGGGTGTGTCATAAATCAATCTCGTTTGAGATATGAAAGAGATTAAACAAGCAAGCAAAAGAAGCAGAGATGGGGAGAGAGATTCCAAGCCACATGAAGATCACCCAGGAGCAGAATCTCAAAACAGACAAGGACCTTCCTCCAGAGTCAACAGAGAGAAAGCCTTCTCCTAGAGCTAGTGCTCTGAAATTCAGACTTCTAGCCTCCTACACTGTGGGAAAATAAATTTGTTTGTCAAAGCCACCCGCTTGTGGTATTTGTTACAGAAGCACTAGAGAACTAAGACAGAATTTGACACTGGGCGAGTGGGGTGCTGCTCTAACAAATACCTACAATGTGGAAGTGGTTTTGGAATTGGGTAATGGGTGGAAGCTAGAAGC
Organism: Trichechus manatus latirostris; assembly: GCF_000243295.1. Lineage (NCBI taxonomy): Eukaryota > Metazoa > Chordata > Mammalia > Sirenia > Trichechidae > Trichechus > Trichechus manatus. The sequence goes on from NW_004443965.1 coordinate 2,265,513, forward strand.
TTTAAGGTGCTTGATAATAAAAGCCTAGATTGCCTTGAAGAGACTGTTGGTAGAATTATGGACAGCAAAGGCAATTCTGGTGAGGGCTCAGAAGGAATTGAGGGGAGCTACAGAGGAAGTCTCTATTGTCTTAGAGACAATATGTATATATGGCACCAGCAACAGAATGTTGCTAGAAACGTGGATGTTAAATGTGCTTCTGGTGAGGCTTTAAAAGGAAATGATGAACATGTGATCGGACAATGGAGGAAGGGGAATGCTTTTTATGCAGTAGCAAAGAACTTCTCTGAATTATGTTCAAATATTTGGTGGAAGGTAGAAGTTGTAAATGATGAACCTGGATATCTGGCTGAGAAAATTTCTAAGCCAGATCTTAAAGGGGCCACATGGTTTCTCTCTGTCACTTATAGTAAAATGTGAGCAGAAAGAGATGGACTTAAAAATCAACTGTACAAAATGAAAACAGAACTTAAAAGATTTGGGAAATTCTGTTGAACACATACTTTTGTTAAAGAGATTAAGCCTGTGACTGATGTATCTAACCAACTATCACAGCAGAAAGTTCATCAGCTTAGACTGAAGGGGACAGAGAAAGAACGGAAGGAAAGAATGCTATCTGCATCTTGGAATTCTACAGGTAGGAAACAGGCCAAGGAGCTACATCTGTTGTCCTCCAAGAAAAGGACCATCCCTGGAGCATCTCAGAGATCAGCAGAATTGTTGGAAGGAGAACGGGAAATAGGGCTTTCTCGGTTTCAAAGGGTGGGGCCACAGCCACCTAGGTTTCGAAGAGTCTGATCTTTGCCAACTTGGTTCTGGAGTGTGGGACTGTTGTTAAGGTGTGCCAGGGGGACGGAGCCACTGCCCAAAGCTGAGGGGTCAGGGCTGCCATGCGCAAGGGACAGAAGAACGGCACCCGCCGGGGCCAACGGAGTGGGGTTGCCACTCAGATGGACTAGGAGAATGGGGTTGCCTAAAGGTGAGGGAACAGAATTGTCACCCCAGAAGGCCTGGAAGGTGGAGATGAAGCCCAGGGCCAAAAGGCTTTCACCCAGAATCCAGAGGGTGTGGCCAACACCCAGGGTCTGGAGGGTGGGGCCATTGCCCAGATGGTCTCAGAGAACAGAGAATTATTTTCAAGACTTGAGAGCCAATGTAAAATTGTTCTGCTGGGTTTTGGACTTGCTTGGTGCCTGTTATCTCTTATTTCCCTCCAATTTCTCCCATTTGTAATGGAACTGTCTACCTTGTGCCTGTTCCACCATTGTACTTTTGAAGCAGATAATTTGTATTCTAGATAGCCAGGTTCATGGATGAAGAGGAATTTTGCCCCAAGAAGGAATTTGGACTTGGAGTTAAGACTTTTGGGATGATTTGATGGGGTGAATGTGTTTTGCATATGGCAAGGGCATGGATTTTGGGGGGCCAAAAGGTGGAATGTTTTGGATTGAATTGTGTCCCCCCAAAATATGTGCTGTAAATTCTAACCTCTATGCCTGTGGTTATAATCTCATTTGGGAATGGGTTGTCTTTGTTATGTTAATGACACAGAATTAGCCGAGGGTGTGTTTTGAGTCAATCTCTTTTGAGATACAGACAGTCCTTGGATTGTGAACCTATGACTTACGTACAACCGACTATGTACAATCGTAGTTACGAACCAATCCCCCATAAAGCCTATCAGGAAAAAGATGATTTGGTGTTTGGGCCCCTGGGATCCCACAACTGGCTGTGCTTCTCCCGCATGCGCCAGTGCTGCAGTGGGTCTTTAGGTAGCTGCTGGAGGTGGGTGAGTCCCATGGCATGGTGTGCCCAGCCTTGGTCCACAGCCGAGTGGAGAGCCCATATGTACCTGCCTCCCTTGGAACTCAGAAAAGGCAGGCCCCACTGTCTGTGTGCCCTAAACACTGTGGCTGTGTTCCGCATGGCAGGCCTGCAGGTGGTGGCAGCCGGCGGCTGGCAGCCGGGGTGCAGGTGCTATGTGTTCTCCGAGTACAACTGGTCAGTGTGCTGGGCTGGGCACACAGCTGGGCCTCAGTGGTGCGCCCTTACCCAGCTCCACCCTACCCCATCCCGCCGGGCCCTCTGTGCTGTGTAGCCCGGGGCCATTGCACCTCTCTGGGCTTCTGTTTCCCCTACTTTACGCATGAGGGATTTCACTTTTGCAGTGGTTCTTGGCCTTTTGGTGGCTGTAAGGAGTGGGGGGCAGTCTTAGATTTCTAACCTCTGTATGTCCACATGGTTTCCAGGGATCTGTGGAGAACTTCAGACTTGGGTTTCCTTATGTGCCCTTTTCCCAATCCTTGGGCCCTGGGCTCATTCTTAGCACATCCTGAGTAGGACTTTCTCCCCTGCACCCTGAAGCAGGGGCCTCACAGTTGGTGCATGGGGTTGACAGGTCTGGTGAGGAGGTGATGGGGGTATGATCTGACCCCAGCACCATGCAGGGGAGGATTAACCAGCAAGCAAGGTACACTCCAGCTTACATTAAGCAAGGCATGTACGGGCTTACTTGATGTGGGGAAAAACAGGTCAAATTGTGTACTGTAAGTAAGCAAGTAAGCCCATGTGTATCTTGCTTATTGAATAATCCATCCCTGGCACCATCCTATCCATGCCCCCAACCTTCTCTGCCTCTGATGAGGAGGGTTCAAAACCCAGCAGAAATGTGGCCCAGTGGTACAACATAGATTTTTTAAGTTCAGAGTCTACAATAAAGTATCTAATTTGTTTCAAAGATTACAGAACAGAATCTTTTGAGTATTTTGGGTAACGTTTGCCCTGTAGGTATCCCTTCAACTGTGGAGAAGGTACATACAATGGTTTGTAATGATGAACAGGCGCTACTTTGCAACGCACATAAAATATTATCATTATTTCTGTATTATGTTAAAGATGTTTTAGTGTATCTGGAAGCACTTCTTTAATGTTTTTTATGCAGAGAAAGGTACAGTATATACTATATACTATATACTAAGACAAACATTTGACTAACTCAGATTAGATACGAACTGTACTTAACTGTTCCGACTTACATACAAATTCGACTTACGGACAGATTTAGGAATGGAATTTGTTCATAATCTGGGGACTGCCTGTATAAAAGAGATTAAACAAGCAAGTGAAAGAAGCAGAGACTGGGAAAAAGAGATGCCAAGACACATGAAGATCACCCAGGAGCAGAGGCTCAAAAGAGACAAGGACCTTCCTCCAGAGCTGACAGAGACAGAAAGTCTTTTCCTAGATCTGGTGCTCTGAATTTGGACTTCTAGCCTCCTAAACTGTAAGAAAATAAATTTCTGTTTGTTAAAGCCATCCACTTGTGGTATTCATTACAGCAGCACTAGATAACTAAGACAGGTATCCATTAAAAATTTACTTTTCAACAGAATACTTGTTACAATTCTCTTTGTTCCTGAAAACACTTTAAAATATACTTACAAACCTTAATCTTAGTGACACTCGGTTGACAGATTTCTCATTATAAAAGAAGTTTGCTGTAACAGTAATATTTTAAATATTATCAAGCGTCAAATAATTAAATAGTAAAAATAATCTTCTGAACAAATAAATTGTATTTAAAACGTCATCAAAATGCAATTCATTTATAAATTCAAGTCTTTACAAAAGTAATGCATGGTCACTGTAGAAAATTTATATATTAAACATTATTTTTTACTATATTTTTAAGTTATTCTTTGTTAAAATTATGTTCTTATAGTTACGAAATTGCACCTTTTGCCTCTGGCAAACAACTACAGAAAGTAAAGTTTTAGGTATTATTTGATACTGCATTCAGCTGAAGCTAAAATTTAAAGTGGAAATATTGTCATTGTCTTCAAGTATTTATATGTCTAAATGTTTCATGTTATATCCCTTAACTGTTTGTCTATCTATCTGTCTGCCTGCCTGCCTGTCTTATCTATCAGTAGACATGGACATGGTAAGTACAAAAGAAGGAGAACTAACTCTATCTGTTGAGCACATAGTACATGATGGGCATTGAACTAGATGCTTGCTTCTATGACATGATCTCAATCCTCACAAGAAGCCTACAAGAGAATTCTCATTTCCCCCTCATTTTTCAGGTGAGGAAACCAAGACTCAGTGAGGTTAAATATTTCCCAAAGTCTAGAATTAGTAAGGAACAAAGGTGGGGCTATAAAGCCAAGTCTGTCTGACCTCAAAACCCATGCTCTTTTCTCTACACAGAAACACTTCATTCTTGGAGAAAAATGGCTGATTAACAAATGACAAATTACATGTCTTAGGACAATCATTGGTAAATTACATTCTCAGTAAATCAAAGAAGCAATATGTTTTTTTCTGAATGCCTTGCTCAGGACTATGCCAGGCCCTGAAAAAGATACTTAATACTTTAGATACTTTAATCTAGCTTAGGAGACATAACATACATGGCACCATTAGTGAACAATATCAGATAGTTAAAATTAACTGTTAGATCTACAAATCATTGATGTTATAGGCATTCTTGAAATGAGGGACTGTGTTGGAGGACACAGAGTTCACTTTTAGGGTGGGACCACATTATAGAGGGTCTTTAAAGAGGAAAATTCAATAAAATTTAGGAAGCCCCTACAGGTTTTTGATTTGGCATAAAGAGGTGTTTAAGAAAGTTTTGTTTAACAGAAATACTCAGGGTGTCTCTGAGTAGTGTGAGAGATGAAGTCATGAAGGGGTAGCTCATGAAATTCTAGTAGGAGAACACGGTGCTGGATTATGGCGATGCTGGTGAGAAACTTGGAAAACAAATGATATAATACAAGGATTAAAGCTCTGCTCTCCAGTAGTATTTTGCTCACTGTAAATAAGATGCTATAATAGAAACAAAGAATACAAAAACATATACTGCTGCTAGTATGCTTCGCAATAATATGGAAATTCTAGATCCATCCACTTTAATCTATATCGTTTTCAGTAAATGGATTTGATGTTTGTATGAGAAAGCTGCTCACCCTTGTGAAAGTTTAAAGTATTTTTAAGCCCTGTTACTCTTTTGAAATAACCAGTTTTCTAGAAGAAGGGAAAGCATATGCCACATTTTGTGGCACCTCTGTAATGCAAGTGCTAACAAAAGTAATTTATGCCCGTGCTACTATAACACATGTGGGTTCTTTCAATCCTCTTCAGTAGATCAAAATTACTTTTTATAAAGGTTTCAGAGCATCCTTTTCCTAGCTTATTGTTAGACTTTCTCTGACTTATTATATTAATAATTAACTTACTAAGTTATTAACTACTAGGTTAATAATTGATTATATATTAGACTGAAATCTCTTCTTTGCAAATCTTTTAGGTAAGTGTAGTATTATAGGGACATATTCTTAATAGAGTAAGCACTCAATAAGTGTTTTTTTTTTGACTGGCTGAATTGGAGCACAAATCAATGATCAATTTATACAGTAATTGATTCAGATCAAAGCAAAGAAGGCTTACAAAATCAAGACGTGAAATAATTTATAAGACCCTTCTTCTTAGAGATTAACTTTGATTCCAATGGCTTGTTTAAATTCATAGTTTTGTGGTTCCAAGATGTCATAGAAAACTTGGCTTTTGTCAAAATGGTCTCTAATGCAAAGTAAATCTTCAATGGAATAGTTATCATCTTTTCCAGTCCAAATAGTCAGGCTGTACCTGCATTAAAATAAGGCAGAATTATAAAGTTAAAAGTGGAAGATATGAAACAGTGATGAGCAATTCCACTAAGCATAAAGATAGTTACTCTCGTTTGTCTCTAACCCAAATACACACAGATGAAAAAATTAATTAGCTATGGGGGAATTATATTTCTTGTTTCATTCTTTCATCACCATTGTAGCATCAAAAGAGACCAGAGAGAAAAAAATTCACATGACCATTATCTAAATTAGGTAAGTGCTATACTTCTCACGAATTATAAGAATGTTCAATGGTTTTAGAAACTCAGACCAGTGGCACTAGAAATGGGTCAGATTTTGGAAAGGAACTGAAGGAGACTGTGTTGCTGATTCAGGAAACTGTCCCCGATACCAAAAAGTCCAGCTCTACTGCTTTCTTCAGTCAAAAGGGACTGCTAGAAGGACTGTGGGGAGACCCAGATGCTGCCAACATCCCAAATGTCCACATTCACTTTGAGCAGTCCTGTTACCCCTTTTGGGAGTTTTGCACGAGATGTTAACAATGACAAGAGGTATCACTAAGAATGCCAAATAGAATGAATTTAGATCCGTTTCTGAAGAGTTGAAAACAATAACATATGTAGATTTATTATGGATGCAAGAATATGCCCAGAATTTTAATGTTATTTAAATTGTATATTTTCATTTCTTCCAGTGACACTATTCCTATTCCACTAGAGACTAGGAAAATGCAAAGTTGTTAAGTAGTTTCGTGTTTATTTTTCACATAAACTTGTTGGAACCCTGGGGAAAATCTCCAAAGCATTTTTTCAAACTAATGAAAAGAAATAACTGTCTAACCAAAGTATATGTTCTTGTTACTTTGACACATTCCTGTTCTTCAAGGTAGCACCACCATTCTGGAAATATGACAGAGGAAAATACTTTGGATTTTGCCCCACAGCAGTATTATATGACAAGCCCCAAAAGAATTTTTAATCTGCAGCTGAGAATACAAAAAAAGGAAAATTAGTTCTGAAATCTTTATTTTTTGCTAAAATGGCATCTTCATTATTTTATCTGTGTACCATGGTGACAAACCTTATAAAAAGACACAAGTATGAGCATTTAGGTTAAAAGAAGAACTTTCCTGTGTTTCTCTTAATACTCTTTCTATTATATTTAAACTTAAATGGGAAAAATAAAATTGTCTAAGGGTATCTTAAATTGTATTCATGAAAATCAATTCTCAGGCTTCATTATGTCTTTTTATTGTGAAATAGCATACATAAATAAGTGCATAAAACATAAATGTAATTTTAATGAATTATTATAAAGTGAACTCCAATGTAACCAAAATACTAATCAAGAAACAGAACATTGGAGGCAGTGCCAAGACTGTGGAGTAAGCAGATGCTTCCTTGGTTCCTCTTACAACAAAGACCCAAAAAAACAAGTGAATTGATTATACATGACAATCTAGGAGCCCTGAACATCAAAGGCAAACTTGAGGAATCAGACTGAGCAGCAGGGGGAGGGAAAGATGGTTTGGAAGCAGCAAGGAGTTGCCAGACGTGAGCCAGCAGGAACTGGCATCCTGCAGGCCAGATTGGCTGGTGTGAACGATGAGTCAAGCAGTGGCGTTCGGGACGCATTTTCCGTATCAGGAGAGACCAAGTGGCAGACAGTCTACTCAAGCCTCCAGAACCAGTGAAAAGTGGCACTCAAACGGCAAAAGATAAGTATATGCACCTAACCCACCGTGCGGATCAAAAAACACCCCGTTTGGGAAGAACCTCTCTCCGATTTACCTGCCTCCTCCTCGCTCTGCACCGGTCCCAGGCCGGCTTCAGCGATTACCATGTTCCGTGGGCCGGAAGTAGGACCCTTCATGTGCCCTGAGCCATTCTCCCAGCCTTGGAGAGGGAACAAATTAACAAACAGGAAAAAATAATCTGCCAACTACCCTAAGCCAGGAACTCAGGGCAGGTACAGCTCCTTTGCCTAGGCACAGGCATAAGGGGTCCAAGGACTCTGAATGCCTTTCACCCCTGCACAGACCTCTGTGGGCCCATTTCAACAGTGTAGGCCCTCATTAGCACAATACAATAGGGTTTATACCTGAAGCCTAACTTCAACTGTATCAGCTATATGGCGGAATGGCAAGTTCGTGACATTTGACACCGCTCTGCCCATTAAGCAGGGTCCTCACCTACCCACATCAGGGGCCTGAGGACTGGTGGCTCCACCCATGCCACCTAGACACCTGTGACAGGGGTCTAAGAATAAGTGGTGCCTCCCAGTCCTTACAGCCAACAGCACCGGGTGCCCATAGTCCGGCTGCAAACCCACCCAACTACGCACTCTAGGGAACAGGGACACGCTTTCCTCCCAGACACTCAGGGGCAGCCGTTAGCCCCCTGCCTTGCCCAGCGCATGACCCGTTACTGCAGCCAGATACCTGTGCCTAGTCCAATCACCTCTGCCCATCTAGGACTGTAGGTGAAAGCCAACACCACACACTTGGTGACCGACTACCTGGACACCTGACCTGAATCCATACAAGAAAAGTAAACAGATTCCTGGGCTCACATACCTAGTAACAGATCTAACCACCTGGTGACAGGACGTTAGAGCTTCAAAGGCACCAATAATCAAACTAGCTCACATGAGCAGCCTATTTGGGCATATCAAAACAAAACAAGAAACTAGGGCACAGTAAACAAATATAAAATAAATAAATATAATAACTTGTTGATGGCTCGCAGACAACAGTCAACATCAAATCACATAAAGAGGCAGACCACGATGGCTTCGGCAAGCTCCCAAAACAAAGAATCAAGAAATCTTCTGGAGGAAGAGAACTTTCTGGAATTACTGGAGGTAGAATACAAAAAATTAATATACAGAACTCTTCAAGATATCACGAAGGAGATCAGGCAAAATGTAGAACAAGCCGAGGAACACAAAGACAAAGCAATAGAGGAACTTAAGAAAATCAGAGAACAGCATAACGACAAATTTAACAGGCTGCAAGAATCCATAGACAGACAGCAATCAGAAATCCAGAAGATTAACAATAAAATTTCAGAATTAGACAACTCAACAGAAAGTCACAGGAGCAGAACTGAGGCAATGGAAGTCAGAATTAGTGAGACTGAAGATAAAGCACTTGACACTAACTTATTTCAGGAAAAATCAGATAAAAGAATTTTAAAAAATGAAGAAATCCGAAGAATTATGTGGGATTCTATCAACAGGAATAACCTACGAGCAACTGGAGTACCAGAACAGGGGGGATAACAGAAAATACAGAGAGAATTGTTGAAGATTTGTTGGCAGAAAGCTTCCCTGATACCGTGAAATATGAGAAGATAACTATCTAAGATGCTCATCAAATCTCACACAAGGTAGATCCCAAAAGAAAGTCACCAAGACATATTATATTGAAACACCAAAACCAAAGATAAAGAGAGAATTTTAAGAGCAGCTAGGGATAAACAAAAAGTCATCTACAAAGGAGAGTCAATAAGACTAAGCTCAGACTACGCAGCAGAAATCATGCAGGCAAGACGGCAATAGGATGACATATATAAAGCCTTGAAGGAAAAAAATTGCCAGCCAAGAATTATATATCCAGCAAAACTGTCTCTCAAATATGATGGTGAAATTGGGCATTTCCAGATAAATAGAAGTTCAGGGAATTTGCAAAAACAAAAACAAAATTACAAGAAATACTAAAAGGAGCCCTCCGGTTAGAAAAATCAATAACATCAGATAACAATCCAAGACTAGAATATAGGACAGAGCAACCAGATATCAACCCAGATAGGGAAGTCACAAAAATAAATCAAAACTAAAACACTAAATAGGGAAACAGAGATGTCAATATGTAAACGAGGACAACATTAAAACAAAAAAGGACTAAAAAAATGTAGTCGTAGATCTTTCACATGGAGAGGAAATCAAAGCGATACAAAGAAATAAAAGATTGGTTTAAACTCAGAAAAACAGGGGTAAATATTAAGGTAACCACAAAGAAAACTAACAATCCTACACATCAAAAAGAAACAGAACATCACCAGGACCTCAGAAAGCACTTGTATGTCACTTTCCCATAACAACCTCTCCTTTCTCCCGGAGTTCCCCATTATCCTGACTTTTGTGATAGCCACCTTCTTGGTTTTCTTTACAGTTTTACTACCTATGTATCCATTCTAAACAATATAGTTTAATTTTTGTCTGTTTCTAATTTAATATAAACGGAATCATATGGTATGTAATTTTTTTGTCTTGTTTCTTTTGCTCAATATTATGTTTGTGAAATTTATCCAAGTTGTAACATGTAGCTGTGGTTCATTCATTCTCTTGGGAAAACAGTTTAGCATTATCTACTAAAGTTGGAAATATGAATACCCTATGATATAGAAATTTTAATCCTAGTAATTCCCTTCCTATATAACCCTCAGATATGCAAGCATATGTGCACCAGGATATAGAGATTAGACAGATAAATATACAAAATAAATGTTTATCTACCCCCCCCCACACACACATGAATGTTCATAACAGCAATATTTGTAATAGCCAAAACCAGAAAAAATCCAAAGGTCCTTCAGTAACAGAAAAGATAAAGAAACTGAACAGATAAATTGTGGTATACAAATAGAATAACATATAGTTCTTTATAAATTCTGTATTAGAGCCTTTTCATTGGTTATGAAATGTTCCTCAACTCTGTGCCTAACCTCTTCATGTTCTTTACGGTTTCTTTTTTATGAGGGCGGGTGGTTTTGATATATTTATTATATGTGCATGAATAGTATTGGAAAGAACTGCTAAGGAACAAAATGTTTAAAAGTTATTATCTCTAGAAGATGGGATTTGGGTGATTTTATTTTCTTCTTTCTATTGCTTTTGCATTTTATAAATTCTCAACAATGAGCATGAATTCTGTCTATAATTAGAAAATAACCTTTCAATGATCGTTTGTTTTTTAGAGTGAAAAATGGGCAGTTGAGAGCAATGCAGTCTAATTGGTCAAGTTCCAATGAGATCTGGGGAAGTGAAGTAATCCAAGTTCTTCTCAGATCAACTATCATTTTCTATGGTTGTGCAGTGGTTAAGAACTTGGCTGCTAACTAAAAGGTTGGCAGTCGAATCCACCATCCGCTCCTAGGAAACCCTACAGGGCAGTTCTACTCTGTCCTATAGGGTCACTGTGAGTTGGAATCGACTCAATGGCAACAGGTTTAGTTGGGATTTTTTACTCCTTCCATAGAGTTCCTGGGTGGTGCAGTTAACGCATTCGGTCTGCTAACGTTAAGGTTGGCGGTTTGAGTCCACCCAGAGGCATGTCAGAAGAAAGGCATGGCGATCTGCTTCTAAAAAATCAGCCACTGAAAACCTTATGGATCACAGTTGTACTCGGACACGTATGGGGTCGCCATCAATTGGAATAGACTCAGAGGCAACTGGTTTGGCTTTATTCCTCACATAGGAAAAGAATGTGTCCAGTCTGTTGGTACAATCTCTTCCATCCAGGAAAAGGCAGTGTCCACAATTCAAGATGAGCCACAATTCAAGACTGGAGGCCCTAACTGCAGCCCCTTGTATTTCAACACTCAGCTTCTTCAGCAAAGGTTTAATGGGTACCACGTAAAGTTCTTCATCTCATTTGGTATTCTGTCAATTCCTAGAGCCTTGTTTTCTGCCAATGCCTTCAGTGCAGCTGGGACTTCTTCCTTCAGTACTAGCGGTTCTTGATCATATGCTACCTCGTGAAATGGCTGAACACTGACCAATTCTTTTTTGGTATACTGACTCTGTGTAGTCCTTCCATCTTCTTTTGATGCTTCCTGTGTCATTTAATATTTTCCCCATAGAATTCTTCAATGTTCCAACTCGAGGCTTGAATTTTTTCTTCAATTCTTTCAGCTTGAGAAATGCCAAGCATGTTCTTCCCTTTCGGTTTTCTATCTCCAGCTCTTTGCACATGTCATTGTAATACTTGACTTTGTCTTCTCGAGCTGCTCTTTGAAATCTTCTGTTCAGCTCTTTTACTTCATTTCTTTCTTTTGCTTTAGCTATTCGATGTTCAAGAGCAAGTTTCAGAGTCTCTTCTGACATCCATTTTGGTCTTTTCTTTCTTTCCTGTCTTTTTAATGACTTCTTGTTTTCTTCATGTATCATGCCCTTGATGTCATTCCATAACTCGTCTGGTCTTTGGTCATTAGTGTTCAACACATCAAATCTATTCTTGAGGTGGTCTCTAAATTCAGGTGGGATATGCTCAAGGTCGTACTTTGGCTCTTATGGACTTGTTCTAATTTTCTTAAGTTTCAACTTGAACTTGCATATGAGCAATTGATGGTCTGTTCCACACTCGGCCCCTGACCTTGTTCTGACTGATGATATTGAGCTTTTCCATCATCTCTTTCCACAGATGTAGTCAGTTTGATTCTTGTGTATTCTATCTGGCAAGGTCCACATGTGTCTTAGTCTTCTAGTGCTGCTATAACAGAAATACCACAAGTGGATGGCTTTAACAAAGAGAAATTTATTTCCTCACAGTAAAGTAGGTTAGAAGTCCAAATTCAGGGCGTCAGCTCCAGGGGAAGGCTTTCTCTGTCAGCCTTCTCATCAATCTTCCCCCAGACTAGGAGCTTCTCCACGCAGGGACCCCAGGCCCAAAGGACTCGCTCTGTTCTTGGCACTGCTTTCTTGGTGGTATGAGGTCCCCCGTCTCTCTGCTCGCTTCTCTCTTTTATATCTCAAGAGATTGCCTCAAGACACAATCCAGTCTTGTAGACTGAGTCCTGCCTCACTAAAACAACTGCCACCCATCCTCCCTCATTAACATCATAGAGGCAGGATTTATATAGGAAAATCGCACAACACTGGGAATCATGGACCAGCAAAATTGATACACACTTTTGGGGACATAATTCAATCCATGACAACGTGTACAGTCACTGTTTATGTTGGTAAAAAAAGGTATCTGCAATGAAGAAAAGTCGTTGGTCTTGCAAAATTCTATCATGCGATCTCCAGCATCGTTTCTACCACCAAGGCCGTATTTCCAACTACCAATCCTTCTTTGTCTCCAACTTTTGCAATCCAATCACCAGTAATTACCAATGCAACCTGATTGCATGCTTGGTCAATTTCAGACTGCAGAAGTTCGTAAAAATACTCAATTTCTTCATCTTTGGCCTTAGTGGTTAGTGCATAAATTTGAATAATAGTCACAATAACTGGTCTTCCTTGCAGCTGTATGGATATTATCCTATCATTGACAGCACTGTACTTCAGGATAGATCCTGAAATGTTCTTTTGGATGATGAATGCAATGCCATTCCTCTTCGTCATTCCCAGCATAGAAGACCATATGATTGTCCAATTCAAAACAGCCAATATCAGTCCATTTCAGCTTACTAATGCCTAGGATGTCGATGTTTATGCATTCCATTTCATTTCTGACCACTTCCAATCTTCCTAGATTCATACTTTGTGCTGATTATTAATGGATGTTTGCAGCTGTTTCTTCTCATTTTGAGTTGTGCCACATCAGCAAATGAAGGTCCCGAAAGCTTGACTCCATCCACATCATTAAGGTCGACTGTACTTTTAGGAGGCAGCTCTTCCCCAGTGGTATTCTGAGTGCCTTCCAACCTGAGGGGCTCATCTTCTGGCATTATATTAGACAATGTTCCGCTGCTATTCATAAGTTTTTTTACCAGCTAATTCATTACAGAAGTGGAACGCTGGGTCTTTTTTCCTAGTCTGTCTTAGGCTGGAAGCTCAGTTGAAATCTGTCTACCATAGGTTACCCTACTGGTATTTGAATACTGGGGGCATAGCTTCCAGCATCATAGCAACATGCAAACCCCCACAGTATGACAAACTGACAGACACATGGGGTAACATCATGATAAACGGAGAAAAGACTGATGTTGTCAAGGATTTCAATTTACATGGATCCACAATCAATACCCATGGAAGCAGCAGTCAAGAAATCAAAAGACGCATTGCATTAGGCAAATCTGCTGTAAAAGACATCTGTAAAGTGTTGAAAAGCAAAGAATGTCACCTTGAAGACTAAGGTGTGCCCGACCCAAGCCATGGTGTTTTCAATCACCTCATGTGCATGCAAAAGCTGGATGATGAATAAGGAAAACCAAAGAAGAATTGACGCCTTTGAACTGTGGTGTTGCTGAAGAATATTGAACATACCATGGACTGCCAAAAGAATGAACAAATCTGTCTTGGAAGAAGTACAACCAGAATGCTCCTTAGAAGCAAGGATGGCGAGACTATGCCTTACATACTTCAGACATGTTATTAGAAGGGATCAGTCCCTGGAGAAGGACAACATGCTTGGTAAAGTAGAGGGCCAGCAAAAAAGAGGATGACCCTCAACGAGATGGACTGACACAGTGGCTGCAACAATGAGCTCAAGCATAACAATGATTGTGAGGATGGCATAGGACCAGGCAGTACTTTGTTCTGTTGTACATAGGGTTGTTATGAGTCGGAACCAACTCAATGGCACCTAACAACAAAGCAGAAAACAAGATGGGTTATAGGAAGATATATTACTGCAAACACTAACAGAAAAGAGACAGAAGAAAGAAAATTCATTTTTAGGAATAGCCATTTCCCAACCATTAGTATACAAAATCTAAAAGAAGAGCGTCGGCTTCAGAATTACATAAAGTAGTAGATCCATGCCACAGAGGAGCGAAAGGCTGAGAACTGCTGCCTTGGTAGCCATCAGCCCTCCCTGCCTTCATCCCTGGATATGGCCTGCAGACAAGCTACTCCATTAGGTCAAGTCCACATGCCCACTGTCGGGGAGCAGCAGCACATGCTGGGCCAATTCCCCATCCAGTTACCTTCTATAGATGTTACTGCCACAGGCCAGGTAGGCCTAAGGGTCAGGGGAAAGCCCTCTAAGGTCAAGGTCTCAAGCATGCCAGGTGATAACACACCTGGCATGGACGGCCCTCCAGACTGGACCAGCTGAAGCCTCCTCAAAGCCAGCACCCATCAGAGAGCACATAAGGGGATTACGAAGTGTAGGTCATTCTTTGATATACTCTTGTGCCCACCCACTGCATAGATCCTGCCTGGAGACCTTCAGGCTTGTATACCTCACTTGTTAGTTGCCATCGAGTTAGCATGATAACCCCATGTACAAGAGAACAAAACACTGCCCAGGCCTGTGCCATCTTCATGGTCATTGGTATGACTAAGTCCATTATTGCAGCCACTGTGTATTTTTAGTACCTTCCAATTTAGGGGGCTCATCTTCCAGCACTATATCAGACAGTATTCTGGGTTTTCACTGGCTAATTTCAGGAAGCAGATTATCAGGTCTTTTTTTAAAAAAATATTTTGTTGCATTTTAGGTGAAAATTTACATAGCAAATTAGGTTCTCATTTAACAATTTTTATACATCTTGTTCCATGACATTGGTTACATTTTTCACAATGTGTCAACATTCTCATTATTTCCATTCTTTTTGTTCTGTTTCCATTAATCTAGCTTCCCTGCCTCTCCTTAGCTTCTCATCTTTGTTTTAGGGTAAATGTTAACTGTTTGGTCTCATACAGTTGATTGTTTAAAGGAGCACAGTATTCACAAGTGATTATGTTTATTTTTTAAGCCAATCTATTGCTTTGATGAAGTGACCACCAGGAGTGGCTTCACTTCCAAGTGCAAAGGGTATCTTGGGGTGACAGTCTCGGGGGTTCCTCTAGTCTCTATTAATCCAGTAAGTCTGGCCTTTTTTTAGGAATTTGAGTTTTGTTCTACATTTTTCTCCCTTTCTGTCCAGGATCTTTTATTGCGTCCCTGGTCAGAATGGTTGGTGTGGTAGCTGGGCACGATCTAGTTCTAGTCTCAGGCTAGATGGGGCCGTGGTTCATGTGGGCTATAGTTCTGTGGACTAATTTCTTCTTTGAGTCTTTGGTTTCCTTCATTCCCTTTTGTTCCAGACAAGTAGAGATCAATAGTTATATCTTAGATGACCGCTTGCAAGCTTTTAAGACCCCAGAAGCTACTCACCAAACTAGGATGTAGAATATTCTTTATGGTATCTTTCAATGAAAAGAATTTCTGAATTTTAATGTATTCAAATTTCTCAAACATATTCTTTATGGCTAGTGCTTTTTGTATCTTGTTTGAGAAATCTTTGACTTCCCCAATATTATAAAGATATTCTCTAGTAATATAATAATATATTCTATTAAAGCTTTTGTTTTACCTGTCATATTTAGATATACAAACTGGAATTGATTTTTGAGACTAAGTGGAAGAGTCTAATTTCTTTTTTTCACATGGATGTCTTAGGACTATTTAGTGAAAAATCGTTTCTCCCTTCTCCACTGCTTTGCAGAGCCCATACCATTACCCATTGCCATTTAATCTATTCCGACTCATAGCGACTCTATAGGACAGAGTAGAACTGCCCCATAGGGTTTCCAAAGCTGTAATATTTAAGGAAGCAGACTGCCCCATCTTTCTCCTACAGAGTAGCTAGCGGGTTCAAACCATCAACCTTTCAGTTAGCAGCTGAGTGCTTTAACCACTGCACCACCAGGGCTCCTTGCAGAGCTACTGCTATCATAAACTAAGGAACTATATATTCATGAGTGTGTTTCTCGTCTCTAAATTTTTTGTTCTAGTTTATATTCCTACACCAACATCACAAAATCTTAATTACTATAGTTTTACAAGAAGTCTAGATATTTGATAGATACCTTATTATTCTTCAGGAGTATCCTGACACTTTGTATCTCTGCAAACTTCAGAATTAGCTTGAAGTTTCAAAATAAATAAAACAACAATAACAAAAAAAAAGGCTGTTGAAATTTTGATTGAGAGGGAACTGAATCTATAAATCAATTTTGGGGGAATTGCCAACTTTTTATAATATGGACTCTTCCATGAATACGGTATCTCTCTCCATTTATTTAGGTCTTCTCTAACAGTTCTCAATAAAGTGTTATTGTTTTCTCCACTGAATTTTTGCTAACTACTCACTAATCCCATTTCCTCTGATTTCCAGGCTAGGACTATACTTCCTAGCTTTCCTTATTAGGTGCGACGATATGACTGAGTTCTGGCCAATAAAAATAAGACAAAAATAATGTACACCATTTCCAGGCCTCGTTCATAACACTTCCCATAGAGATGCTTCTGTGCATGGCCATGGATGCCACATACTGAAGACAGTGTTGTTACAATACTCAAGGAACCTAGGTCTCTGAATCATTTGGAGGTCAACAGCCTGATGACCACGAACAACCATCTAGAACTTTACATAAGCAAGATATAAACTTCTGCTGTGTTAAGCTATTGAATTTTGTGGGTTTAGTTGTCACAGTACTTAGTGTTATCATAATACATAAAGAAATGTGTACCATAAATGAAGTTCTGCTTTAACAAAACCATAAAGTATGTGACATTGGCTTAGCAAACTGGTGACGTGGAAACTGATTATCAGAAGCTAAAAAGCAGTTGGCCCATGTTATGAAGTAGTGGAACGTTAGGTCACTACCTTGGAGGGCAGACCGTGTGCCTAATGAGCCTGTAGCTTTAAGGGAAATAGTTGGAAAGAGTCAAAGTAATAACCTTGTTACCTTTAAATTTCTGTTTTAGCAAGTATTATGAGAAAGCGAAGAGTTCAAGAAAGAATTAGTTGGACTGCAAGAAGAAATCAAAGGGAATAGAGAAAGTTCAGAAATTTGGGTCCTTGAAGGGCCAAAAGAGTCATTTGCTTTTTATTTGATTACAAAATTTGTGCAGAGATGTAATGGATTATAACATTTCATGTTCTATCTCATGTAGTTCTTCATTTTTTAGTGTACAATATGGTAAATTTTCAGACCACCACCAGAATCAAGATAACACACATATCTATCACCCCTGCAAGTTTCCTCAAGCCCCTTTGTAATCTCTGGTCCACCTCTGCCAAGCAACCGCTAATTTTCTATCACCACTAAAGATTAGTTTGCATTTTCTAGACTCTTAAATTAATAGAATGATACAGTATATACTTTAAAAATGTGGACTGAGGCCAACTGCATTTAGATTTCTAAATTTATAATTCTACAACTTGTATGGAAAAGCAGATGCTCAAGAGCAACCAATATATCCTTAAATAAAAAAACTAGGAAACCTGCCATGGCAGGTATAAAGACCTATTATAAAGCTTTATTACATTAAGATCTTGTGGTACTAGCAAGGGATAAGCCAATGGAACAGAACAAAAAGCCCAGAAATGTAATTATATGGATATATAATACAATAAAGTGTTATTGTTTTCTCCATTGAAGTCTTGCACATTATGGCAGTGATGGCTAGCTAATCGCTAGTCCCATTTTCCCTGCTTCCCAGGCTAGGACTATCACTGAGGTAGTACTGTCTATTAATGTAGAAAGGATGGATCATTCATTTAATGGTCCTGGGAAAACTGGTTATTCATGCGGAAAATAATTAATTTGGATATTCACATTATACACAAAAATCAATTCCAAATAGATTAAAGACTTAAATATGAAAGGCAAACTTTAAAATTTCAGAGGAAAATATTTTTGTACTCTTAAGACAGAAAAAGATTTTTTAAAACATGACACAAAACACTCAGACTACGGGAAAGAATCAGCAAATTCAACTTCATTAAAATTAAAAACTTCTCTTCGTCAAAAGACAAACCATTACGGGGAAATACCACACACTGAAAAAAATAAATGTATGATACATATAACCAGTGAAGGTTGTATCCAGAAAATATAAAGATATTTACAAATCTAAGAAAAGACAAAAAAACCCAATAGAGAAATGGGAAACTACGTAGATACTTCAGAGAGGAACAAACATGAATGGCTAGTAGCCAATTAAGTATATGAGAAGATCTTCATACAAATTCAAATTAAGACCACAATGAGAAACCATCTTACAACCACTAGGACACTAAGCCTTAGGAGGTGCACTGCTGGTGGATGTATTAAATGGTACGCTAACTTTAGAAAATAATTTGTAAAGTTCAAGATGTGAAAATCTTAAAAATCAACAATTCCATTCCCATATGTATATACCAGATAAATTCATGCATATTTTCATAGCATTATTATTTCTAATAGCAAAACACTGGAAACAAACCAAAAGTCTTTGGGCAGGAAAACTGAAATAAACTTAGGTATATTCAACAATAAGATTATCACATAGCAGTGAAAATGAATGAACTAAGCTATAGCCAGAAACACGAATGGATCTTAGAAACAACACTGAAGACAAAAAGTGGGTCAGAGAAGACTGCGTACAATATCACATTTTTCGATACCTCAAAAATAAGCAAAATTAACTATACGTTATTTAGCAATCCATACATGGAAAAACTAAAAGAAAACCTATAAATATAAAATTAAGATAGTCATCACTCAGGGGTGGGGACAGTAGAACTGGGACAGGACTACAGAGGTACATACATATAAATTCAACACTACTATTGCTCTATTTCACACATTAAGTACTATATAGATGTACATGGTGTGTGTATGTTATGTATATTCTTTACATACAAATTCATATTAAAGGGTGAAAATAATCTGAATCATAACAGTCACTGCTTGTAATACGTCTCAACATCTTTTGAGAGATAACTTGTTATGAAAAATAAAGCCTAGCTTTTCAAAATCAGGGTCATCTTTACTGTAAAGAATAGTCTAAGTACTTTATTTAAATAGTGTTTTTCTATGGGCTACCTGCACGTGAAAAACCATAGATAAAAACAAATTATTACTGTAAAACCAATATGTCTTGGTTTGAAAGATCTAACTTTATATACTTGAGAAATGTATGCTTTCTGCTTGATGGAAAAAAAATGCTCTAAAATTTCTTAAAATAACTTGGCAATACTGAACAGTCTAGAAATGCCCAGTTAGAAGCTGATAGTTTTCATCATGCCGACGATATTCTAGGTTAATTTGGTTTTTACAAGACCCATTTTGGATTATGTTTAAAAGGCTTATTTCTGGATGGGGTCTCTTGGGTTTATCAGGTGTCTCTGTGAGTTGAAAGTCCCATCAGGACTGAACAGGACCATTCAAAAATCATTGTGACATCATTAAAAATAACTTTAAATGTATTCAAATGAGATTCAGCCTGGGGTAAATTTTCTCACAACTATGGCTATAGTATACAGCCAGAAAACAGAGTACTTTCATACATGATTATATGGATACTATGCCTCCAAGGAGGCCTGGTGGTGCAGCAGTTAAGAGCTCAGGTTGCTAACCATCAGGTTGGCAGTTCGAATCCATCAGCTGCTCCTTGGAAACCCTATGGGGCAGTTCTAGACAGCCCCCTCCTCCTCACATTTGTGAGGAGAACCCAGGCGCCCATGTCAGACACTAGGGGAATACACTCCTCCTCCCTGCCCTGCCCACCCTCCTGGTGACCAGCAGTGAGCCCCCCCGTGCCTAATGATCCATGGTGCACACTTCCACACCGCTGGACCTGCAACCGGAGGCTGGCACCCACCTCCAACCATCCCCACACAGGCACACCAGCCTGGAGATCTGCAGCATGTGCTTTCACACCGTCAGACCTGCAACCAGAGGCTCATGCATGCACCAACCACCCAAGGCACTTCGCCCACCAGTAACACGATTTCACGTGCCACCCGTCTGGTGACCGGAGACCCGTGCACTCTCACTTCAACCACCTGGCAATCGTCACTGTACACCTAAAGCATCCAACCCAGTAACCAGAGAAAACTCCCTGCACACACACCCCGGTGACTGGCTGGACAGACACATCACCTCAAAAGCAACACCAGACACATCCTGATAGGTGCCATCTACATCTCAGCTAAACCACGAGCAGGAGATTCTAGTGTCCTCAGCCAACGTCCAGCTGGCTGCAATGTCACACATCCCACACCCAAACTGTTCTTGCAGACCATCTACACTTGCACTGAAGCCCCTTGATACCCCACCACCTACTCAGATGCCAATTTGTGAGCACATAGCAGGCCCAACCCATCCATTTGGGTAGCACTACCTTGCAGTGGATACAGAGGCATCCTGCCCTGCCCTTCAGGGAATGCAATAACTGCTAATGCACCAACAACCTAAAAGGACCCCACAGTCCCACAAGGCCTGTGGAGGGACCCTGACCCCCAAAAACTTGTCACCCAATATCAGGGAAATAACTTGCTTTCACACATCCACTCAATCCAGTAAGGGAAGACATATGAACCTAACCACAGAGGACCTGCATGTGGGTGTGACCCACCACATCCACTAGTGAGAGGAAATCACACTTAGCCAACAGACACCACCAAAGTCACATACACGAGACCCACAAAACAACAACAATTAAGATAATACAAAGGAAGAAAGACATTCCAAAGAAAAAGAGAAGAAACAAAGCTGTAAACACACCAAAACAAAACAAAACAAAACAAAACAAAATCAGCACAAAACAAGCATACGTATAATCAATCAATCAATTAACACCATATGCCTCAGAGAATGCAGACAATAACAAATCATATGAGGAATCAGAATAAGATGGCTCAAACAAGTCAGCAAAATAAAGGGACAGAATACCTTCCTGAGGAAGAAATGGTAACAGATCTACCTGATAAGGAATTCAAAAGATTTATATATAGAATCCTCAAAGAGATCAAGGAAAACACAGACAAAACCCTAGAAGGTTCAGGAAAACAATACAAGAAAAAAATGACAAAGTAAACAGACAATTAGAAACCATACAAAAACAACAGCTAGAAATCCAGAATATCAACAATAAAATATCAGAAATAGATAACTCAATGGAAGAACATAGAAGTAGAATTGAAGCAATGGAAAAAAGAATCAGCAATATAGAGGACAAATCCTTTGATACTAATTTATTTGAGGAAAAATCAGACAAAAGAATGAAGAAAAATTAAGAAAGCCTAAGCATTATGTGGAACACATCAAGAGGAATAATTTACATGTAATTGGCATTCCAGAAGAGGAGGAGTTAAAAAAAGGCACAGAGAGAATTTCTGAAGATTTCTACACAGAAAACTTCCCAAATATCATCAAAGACAAAAAGGTTTCCATTTAAGAAGATCAACGAACCCCATACAGGATAGACACCAAAAGAAAGTTACCAAGACATATCATAATCAAACTTTCCAAAACCAAAGGCAAAGAAGGAATTCTGAGAGCAGCTTGTGAAACACAAAGTATCATCAACAAAGGGGCACCAATAAGATTAAGCACTGATTTCTCAGTAGAAACTATGCAGGCAAGAAGGCAATGGGATGACGTATATAAAACACTGAAGGAAAAGAATTGCCAACCAAGAAGCATATATCCAGCAGAACTGTCTTTCAAATATGATGGCAAAACTAGGAGATTCCCAGATAAACAGAAATTAAGGGAATTTGTAAAAACCAGACCAATCTTACAAGAAATATTAAAAGAAGTCCTTTGGACAGAGGACCAATGACACTAAACAACAACATAAGATTAAGACACACGACATTATCACTCAGATACCAACAATGATAAAGGATTGTCAGAAGTAAAATAAAGCAAGAAAACTGAAACGAGGGAACCAGAGATATCAATCTGTAAATGATGACAATTTCAAAACAAAAATGGGGAAAAATGGTGAAATTATAGAATTTTCATATGCAGAGGATAGGAAAATTTCAGAGTAACCACAGAGAAAATTAATAAATCTACTCACCAAAATAAAGAAGAAAATAAAAAAGATTCAGCAAACACAAAACCAACAACAAAGGAAACAAAAGGAAAAAATGAACAGAAAATCCATAAACAAAATGAACTCAGCACAGAAAATTAAGCAGAACAAAGAAACTGTTAACACCAAAAAAAAGTATAACAAAATGACAGCAGTAAATTCATACCTATCGATAATCACGCTGAATGTGAATGGTTTAAATGCACCAGTCAAGAGACAGAGAGTGGCAGAATAGATTAAAAAAAAAAAAAAAAAGACACATAAATAGGTTGCCTACAAGAGATGCACCTTAGATACAAAGACATAAATAGGTTCAAAATCAAAGGAGAGAAAAAAATACATCAAGTAAACAGTAACCAAAAGGGAGCAGGAGGGGCAATAATAATCTCTGAAAAAATAGACTTTAAGTCAAAATTCATTGTAAGAGACAAGGAAGGGCATTATATAATGATTAAAGGGTCACTCCACCAAGAGGACATAACCATAATAAATAATTATGCACCCAATGACAGAACTACAAAATACATAAAACAAACAGTAACATAATTGAGAAGAAAAATGGACAGCTCTAAATAATAATAGGAGACTTTAACACACCACTTTCAATGATGGACAACTAGAAATAAACTCAACAAAGATGTGGAAGATCTAAATAACACAATCAACCAACTTGACCTCATAGACATATACAAAACACAGCACCCAACAGCAGCAGAGTACACATTCTTCTCCAACACACATAGATCATTCTCCAGAAAAGACCGTATTTTAGGCCACAAAGCAAGCCTCAATAAATTCAAAAACATCAAAATAATATAAAGCATCATCTCTGATCATAACTCTATAAAACTACACATCAATAACAGACAGAACAAGGAAAAAATTGAGGAGGTGGGGCCAAGATGGCGGAGTAGTCAGACATTTCCTGTGGACTCTCTTACAACAAAGACCTGAAAAAACAAGTGAATCAATTATATATGACAATCAAGGAGCCCTGCACATCAAAGGCAAAGTTGAGGAACCGGACTGAGTGGAAGGGGGAGGGAGAGACAGTTCAGAAACAGCGAGGAGTTGCCAGACCTGACCCGGTGAGAACCTGAGCCCTTCCCGCCTGATCAGCTCATGGGTGAGCAGTGAGGCAGGCAAGCAGCAGTGCTCGGGAGGACTCTTGAGCACTGGCAGAGACCCAGAGGCAGAGAATCTACTTGGCTACCCAGAACCAGTGAGAAGCAGCTCTCAAACGGAAAAAGGTAAGTACTTGTGTCCAGCCTACCTTGGGGATCAAAAACACCCCCCTTAGGGAAAAATCTCTCTCCCATTTACCTCCTTGCTCCCTGCTCTGCACGGGGTCCCTGACTGGCTTCCGGAATTGCTGACTCCCCTGGGCTGGAAGTAGGATCTGTCACATGCCCTGAGCCATTCTCCCAGCCTTGGAGAGTGAACAAGTTAACAAACAGGGAAAAATAAACTGCCAGCTCCCCTAAGCCAGGAATTCAGAGTAGGCACAGCTCCTTTGCCAAGACACAGGCATAAGGGATCCACGGACTCTGAGTGCCTTTCTCCCTGCATAGACTTGTGCGGGCCCATTTCAACAGCATAGGCCCTCATCACTGCAGTACAACAGAGTATATATCTGAAGTCTAACTTCAACTATTTAAGCTGTGAAGTGGCAGGTTCGTGACATCTGACACTGCTCTGCCCATTAAGCAGGGTCTACACCTACCCATATCAGGGGCCTGAGGATCCACCTGCGATAGGGGCCCAAGAACAAGAGGCGCTCCCCAGTCCTTACAGCCAACAGCACTGGGTGCTCACAGTCCAGCCGCAAAACCCACCCACATACGCGCTCTAGGAAACAGGGACATGCCTTCCTCCTGGACACTAGGGGCAGCCATCAATGTCCTGCCTTGCTCAGAGTGTGTCCCCCAGCTGCAGACAGATGCCTGTGCCTACACCAAACACCCATGCCTGTCTAGGAATGTAAGTGAGAGCCTACACCCCATACTTGGTGGCTATCTACCTGGGCTCATGAGCTGAATCCATACAGGAGGGGTGGGCAGACTCCTGAGCTCACATAACTAGTAACAGATCTAACCACCTGGTGACAGGACATTAGAGCTTCAAAGGCGCCAATAATCAACTAGCTCACATGAGCAGCCTATTTGGGCATATCAAAACAAAACAAGAAGCTAGGACACAGTAAGCAAACATAAATTAAATAAATATAATAACTTATGGATGGCTCAGAGACAACAGTCAATATCAAAGCACATAAAGAGGCAGTCCATGATGGCTTCAGTAAGCTCCCAAAATAAAGAATCTAGAAATTTTCCAGAGGAGGAAAATTTCTTGGAATTACTGGACATAGAAAACAAAAGATTAATATACAGAAGTCTTCAAGAGATTAGGAAGGAAATTAATCAAAATGCAGAATACACAATAGAGGAAATCAAAAAGATTAGAGAAGAGCATAAGGAAAAATTTAACAGGCTGCAAGAATCCATAGACAGACAGCAATCAGAAATCCAGAAGATTAACAATGAAATATCAGAATTAGACAACTCAACAGAAAGTCACAGGAGCAGAATTGGGGCAATGGAAGTCAGAATTAGTGAGACTGAAGATAAAGCACTTGACACTAACTTATTTAAGGAAAAATCAGATGAAAGTATTTAAAAAAATAAAGAAACCCTAAGAATTATGTGGGATTCTATCAAGAGGAATAACCTACGAGTGACTGGAGTACCAGAACAGGGAGAGATAACAGAAAATACAGAGAGAATTGTTGAAGATTTGTTGGCAGAAAGCTTCCCTGATATTGTGAAAGATGACAAGATACCTATCCAAGATGCTCATCAAACCCCACATAAGGTAGATCCCAAAAGAAAGTCACCAAGACATACTATAATCAAACGTGCGAAAACCAAAGACAAAGAGAGAATTTTAAGAGCAGCTAGGGATAAATGAAAAGTCATCTACAAAGGAGAGTCAATAAGAATAAGCTTGGACTACTCAGCAGAAA
>NW_004443965.1:2291186-2292997 GCF_000243295.1 Trichechus manatus latirostris
ACAAAAATAAATCAAAACTAAAACACTGAAAATAGGGAAACAGATGTCGATATGTAAAAGATGACAACTTTAAAACAAAAAAGGACTTAGAGGAAGTCAAGGTGATATAAAGAAATGAAAGACTGGTATAAACCTAGAAAAATAGGGGTAAATATTAAAGTAACCACAAAGGAAACTAACAATCCCACAAGTCAAACTAAAAAACTAGGAAAATATAAAGACTCAGCAAACACAAAATCAACAACAATGAAAAAGATGAAAAGAAAAGACATAAAGAAAAACTACTCAGCACAGAAAATTAACTGGAACAAAGAAACTGTCAACAACATGCACAAAAAAGACATCAAAATGACAGCACTAAACTCAAACCCATCAATAATTCTGCTGAATGAAAATGGACTAAATGCACCAATAAAGAGACAGAGAGTGGCAGACTGGATAAAAAAACATGATCCATCTATATGCTGCTGACAAGAGACACATCTTAGACTTAAAGACACAAACTAAAACTCAAAGGGTGGAAAAAAACATACCAAGCAAACAAAACTCAAAAAAAAAAGCAGAAGTGGCAATGTTAATCTCTGACAAAACAGACTTTAAAATAAAGTCCACACAAAGGATAAGAAGGACACTATATAACGATTAAAGAATCAATACACCAGGAGGACATAATAAATATTTATGCACCCAACGACAGGGCTCCAAAATACATAAAACAAACTCTATCAGCATTGAAAAGAGAGACAGACAGCTCCAAAATAGTAGTAGAAGACTTCAACACACCACTTTCAGTGAAGGACAGAACATCCAGAAAGAAGCTCAACAAAGACGTGGAAGATCTAAATGCTACAATCAACCAACTTGATCTCATAGACATATACCAAACACTCGACCCAACAGCAGCCAAGTATACATTCCTTTCCAATGCACATGGAACATTCTCCAGAGCAGACCACATATTAGGCCATGAAGCAAGCTTAAACAAAAGCCAAAGCATTGAAATATTACAAAGCATCTTTTCTGACCATAAAGCCATAAAAGTAGAAATCAGTAACCGAAAAAGCAAGGAAAAAAAATCAAACACATGGAAACTGAATGCCACCTTACTCAAAAACTACTGGGTTAAAGAAGAAATTAAGGATGGAATAAAGAAATTGATAGAATAAAACGTGAATGGAAACACATACTACCAGAACCTTTGGGACACAGAAAAAGCAGTGCTCAGAGGTCAGTTTATAGCAATAAATGCACACATCCAAAAAAGAAGAAAGGCCCATAATGAAAACATTAACCCTACAACTGGAACAAACAGAAAGAGAGCAGCAAAAGAAGCCCTCAGGTGCCAGAAGAAAGGAAATCATAAGAATTAGAGCAGAATTAAATGAAATAGAGAAGAGAAAAACAACCGAAAGAGTTAACAAGGCCAAAAGCTGTTTCTTTGAAAAGATTAACAAAATTGATAAACCACTTGCCAAACTGACAAAAGAAAATAAGGAGAGGAAGCAAATAACCCATATAAGAAATGAGATGGGTGATATCACAACAAACCCAACTGAAATTAAAAGATTCATGGCAGAATACTACGAAAAATCGTACTCTAACAAATTTGAAAACCTAGAGGAAATGGACAAATTTCTAGAAACTCGCTACCTACCTAAACTAACACAAACAGAGGTAGAATAACTAAATAAACCCATAACAAAAGAAGAGGTTGAAAAGGTAATTAAAAAACTCCCAACAGAAAAAAGCCCTGACCTGGACGGCTTCACTGGAGAATTCTACCAAACTTTCAGAGAAGAGTTAACACCACT
>NW_004443965.1:2293219-2295094 GCF_000243295.1 Trichechus manatus latirostris
AAAAAAAAAATTCACCATGATCACGTAGGATTCATACCAGGTATGCAGAGATGGTTAGACATTAGAAAAACAATCCATGTCATCTATCACATAAATAAAACATGAGACAAGAACCACATGATCTTATCAATCGATGCAGAAAAGGCATTTGACAAAGTCCAACACCCATTCATGATAAAAACTCTCCACAAAATAGGAATAAAAGTGAAATTCCTCAATATAATTAAGAGCATTTAAACAAAGCCAACAGCCAACATCATCCTAAATGGAGAGACTTTGAAAGCATTCCCCCTGAGAACGGGAACCAGACAAGGATGCCGTTTATCACCACTCTTATTCAACACTGTGCTGGAGGTCCTAGCCAGAGCAATTAGGCTAGAAAAAGAAATAAAGGGCATCCAATTTGGTAGGGAAGAAGCAAAAGTATGCCTGTTTGCAGATGATATGATCTCATACACAGAAAACCCCAAAGAGTCCACAAGAAAACTACTGGAACTATAGAAGATACAAAATAAACATATAAAAATCAGTTGGATTCCTTTACACCAACAAAGAGAACCTCAAAGGGGAAACCAGCAAATCAATACCATTTACAATAGCCCCCAAGAAGATAAAATACTTAGGAATAAATCTAATGAGAGATGTAAAAGACCTATACAATGAAAGCTACAAGACACTACTGCAAGAAACCAAAAGAGAACTGCATAAGTGGCAAACATACCTTGCTCATAGATATGAAAACTCAACATTGTGAAAATGTCAATTCTACCCAAAGCGATCTACAGATACAATGCAATCCCAATCCAAATTCCAAGAGCATTTTTTTAATGAGATGGAGAAACAAATCACCAACTTCACCTGGAAAGGGAAGAGGTCCCATATAAGTAAAGCATTACTCATGAAAAAGAACAAAGTGGGAGGCTTCACACTACCTGATTTTAGAAACTATTATACCCCCACAGTAGTCAAAACAGCCTGATACTGGTACTACAACAGACACATAGACCAGTGGAACAGAATTCAGAATCCAGACATAAATTCATCCACCTATGAGCAGCTGATATTTGACAAAGGCCCAAAGTCCATTAACTGGGGAAAAGACAGTCTCTTTACAAACGGTGCTGGCATAACTGGATATCCACTGGCAAAAAACTGAAACTAGACCCATATCTCACACCATGCACAAAATCTGACTCAAAATGGAACAAAGACTTAAATATAAAATTGAAAATGATAAAGATCATGGAAGAAAAAATAGGAACAACACTAGGAGCCCTAATACATGGCATAAACACAATACAAACCATAAGTAACCATGCACAAGCACCAGAAGAGAGACTAGATAAATGAGAGCTCCTAAAAATCAAACACTTATACTCATCAAAAGACTTCACCAAAAGAGTCAAAAGACAACCTACAGATGGAAAAAATTTTTGGCTATGACAAATCCAATCAACGTCTAACCTCTAAAATCTACAAGGTACTGCCTCAACAACAAAAACATGAATAACTCAATTAAAAAATGGGCAAAGGATATGAACAGGCACTTCTCCAAAGAAGATATTCAGGCGGCTAACAGACACATGAAGAAATGCTCACGATCATTAGCCATTAGAGAAACGCAGATCAAAACTGCAATGAGATATCATCTCATGCTAACAAAGCTAGCATTAAACCAAAAAACACAAAATAATAAATGCTGGAGAGGTTGTGGAGAGACTGAAACACTTATACACTGTTGGTGGGAACGTAAAATGGTACAACCACTTTGGAAATCGATTTGGCACTTCCTTAAAAAGCTAGAAATAGAAGTACCATATGATCCAGCTATCCCACTCCTTGGAATATATCCTGGAGAGATAAGAGCTGTCACAC
>NW_004443965.1:2296165-2302932 GCF_000243295.1 Trichechus manatus latirostris
GAGGGTTAGGAGCTGGTTGAATGGACATGGGGAATCAGGGGTGGAAAGGAGGAGTGTGCTGTCATAGAATGGGGAGAGCAATTGGGGTCACACAGCAATGTGTGTGTAAATTTTTGTATGAGAGACTTACTTGAAATGTAAACTTCATTTAAACTACAACAATTTAAAAAAAAACAAGAAAGAACAAGGAAAAAATTAAATACATAGAAACTGAATAACACCTTACTTAAAAACTACTGCGTAACAGTAGAAATAAAAAATAAAATTAAAAAAAAATCCCTAGAATCAAATGAGAATGAAAACACAACATACCAAAACCTTTGGAATACAGTAAAAGTTGTGTTCAGAAGGAGAATTTACAGCAATAAATGCACACATCAAAAAAGAAGGGGCCAAAAGCAATAGATCAATCCTACAATTCAAACAAATAGAAAAGGAGCCGCAAAAGAAGCTCAGTCATCAGAAGAAGGGAAATAATAAAGACCAGAGGAGAAGTAAATGAAATAGAAAACAGAAAAAAAAACAACAGAAAGAATCAGTAAGACTAGAAGTTGGTTCTTTTAGAGGATCAATAAAAATGACAAACCACTGGCCAAGCCGATAAAGGAAAAAAATGAGATGATGCAAATAACCAAAAGAACAAGTGAGATGGGTGACATTACAACAGAACCAACTGAGACAAAAATATCATAACAGAATATTATGAAAAAATTATATTCCAACAAATGCGAAAACCTAGAAGAAACGGACAAATTTCTAGAAACATACTACCTACCTAAAACACAAACAGAGGTAGAAAATTTGAATAGACCCATAACAAAAGAAGAAATTGAAGAGGTCGTTTAAAAAGAAAAAACAACTTCCAATCAAAAAAAGCCCTAGCCCAGATGGCTTCACTGAATTCTACCAAACAGAGAAGAGCTGATACCAATTCTACTCAAACTATTCCAGAACATAAAAAAGGAAGGAATACTCCCTAATTCATTCTATGAAGTCAGTATAACTCTGATACCAAAATCAAGCAAAGACACCACTAAAAAAAAAAATTGCAGACCAATAGCCCTCAGTAATATAGATGCAAAAATTTTCAACAAAATTCTAGCCCACAGAATTCAACAGCATATCAAAAAAATAACACATCATGATCAAGTGGGATTCATACCAGGGATGCAAGGATGCTTCGACATTAGAAAATCAATTAACATAATTCACCACATAAATAAATCAAAAGAAAAGAATCACAAGATCATCTCAACAGATGAAGAAAACAGCATTTGATAAAACCTAACATCTTATCCTGATAAAAACTCTCAGCAAAATAGGAATAGAAGGGAAATTCCTCAACATAATTAGGGGCACATATGCGAAACCAACAGCCAATATTAGTTTCACTGGAGAAAGACTGAGAGCATTTCCCTGGAGAAGGGGAACAAGACAAGGATGCCCTTTATCACCACTCTTATCCAATATTGTACTAGAAGTCCTAGTTAGAGCAATAAGGCAAGAAAGGGAAATAAAGGAAATATAAATTGGAAAGGAAGAAGTAAAACTATACTTATTCGCAGATGACATGATCTTGTACACAGAAAATCCCAGATACTCCACAAGAAAATTACTAGAACTAATAGAAGGATTCAGCAAAGTGGCAGGGTACAAGATCAACATACAAAAATCAGCTGGATTCCTCTACACTAACCAGGAGGATTCTGAAAAGGAAATCAAAGAAACAGTAACACTTACAATAGCCCCCAAAGGATAAAATACCTAGGAATAAACCTGATCAGGGATGTAAAAGACTTATGCAAGGAAAACAATAAAACACTACTGCAAGAAACTAAAAGAGACCTACATAAATGGAAAAACATTCCATGGTCATGGATGGAAGACTTAACATTGTGAAAATATCAATACTACCAAAAGCAATCTATAGATATAATGCAATCCTGATTCAAATCCCAACAACATTCTTTAATAAAATGGAAAAACTGATCTCCACCTTTAAATGAAAAGGAAGGAGGCCCCAAAGAGCTGAAGCAATATTGAAGAAGAATAAAGTAGGAGGTCTCACACTCCCCGATCTCGAAACTTACCATACAGCCATAGTAATCAAACAGCCTGGTACTGGTTCAATAACAGACATATAGACCAACGGAACAGAATTGAGAACCTAGAAGTAAATTTATCCATCTATGGGCAGCTGATCTTCGACAAAGGGTCAAAGTCCATTTAATGGGGAAGAAACAGTCTCTTTAACAAATGGTGCTGGCAAAACTGGATATCCATGTGCTGAAAAATGAAACAGGATCCATATCTCATACCATGCACAAAAACTAACTCAAAATGGATCAAAGACCTAAATGCTAAAGCTAAAACTATAAAGTTACTGGAAGATACCATAGGATCAAAACTAGGAGACCCAATTTTCCACATAAATAGCCTATCAAACAAAACTAAAAATGCACTAATGACAGAAGATAAATTAGATAACTGGGACCTCCTATGCTCATCAAAAGACTTTACCAACAGAATAAAAAACAGAATCTAAACACTGGGAAAAAAATCTTTGGCAGTGATATATCTGATAAGTGTATAATTTCTAAAATATATAGAAAACTTCAACAACTTAACAACAAGACAAAAAATCCAATCAAAAAATGGGCAAAGGACATGAACAGACACTTCACCAAAGAGGACATTCAAACAGCCAACAAATACATGAAAAGATGCTCACAATCATTAGCCATTAGAGAGATGCAAATCAAAAGTAAAATGAGATACCATCACACACTTGCAAGAACGGTAATGATCAAAAAACCAGAAAACAAGAAATGCTGGCGAGGTTGTGGAGGATTATTACTCTTATACATTGCTAGTGTAAAATGGTACAACCACTATGGAAAACAGTATGGTGCTTCCTCAAAGAGCTAGAAATAGAAATACCTTATGATCCAGCAATCCCATTCCTAGGTATATATACTAGAGATACAAGAGCAGTGACACAAAGAGACATATGCACACCTACGTTCATTGCAGCATTATTCACAATAGCAAAAAGATGGAAACAACCTAAGTGCCCATCAATGGATGAATGGATAAACAAACTGTGTACATACACACAATGGAATACTATGCAACTATAAAGAATAACGAGCAGTACGCAAAACATCTTTTAACATGGATGAATCTAGAGGACATTATGCTGAATGAAATTAGTCAATAACAAAAAGATAAATACTGTATGGTCCTACTATTACAAAAAATCAAGAATACATATACACACAGAAAGCAAAGTTCTTTGATGGTTACCAGGGATGGCAAGGAGAGGGAGGAGGAAAACACTTTCTAGATAGTAGGTACTTGTTGCTTTTGGTGATGGGAAAGACAAAACCAAATATGGGTGAAGTCTGCACAACTTGACCAACGTAAATAAAGACACTAAGAAGTACGAGAAAAATGGACAATTTAAGTAAATGCTATACATCATATACAATTTTTGCAACAACAGTAAAAACAGTAAAAAAAAATGAGTGCAGTTACATGGGTAGATATGGATGCATATGTGTACAGGATGGCATACATTAGTAAATGCACGTGCATGTATAGGTGTATTTGTAGACATATGGATATACATGTTTGTGTGTGCGACATATACAGCCACATATATAAAAAACCACTTAGGTGGCACAGTTATGGAGCCTTCCTAGACTTATCCAAACAATCAGCAGGACTAGTTTACTGGGTTAGAAAGATTGGGACCATAGTCTCAGGGGACAACTTAATCAACTGGCATAAGATAATTCATAAAATAATTCTACATCATAGACAGGTGAGCAGCATCTGGGGTCTTAAAAGCTTGGGAGCAGCCATCTAAGATACAAACTATTAGTCTCTACTCATATGGAACAAAAGAGAATGAAAGAAATCAAAGGCTCAAAGAAGAAACTAGTCCACAGAACTAATAGCCTACATGAACCACAGAATTTTCTAACCTGAGACCAGAAGATCTAGATGGTGCCTCACTACCACTACTGACTGTTCTGACCAGGGACACAATGGAAGTTCCTGGATAGAATGGGAGAAAAATGTGCAACAAAACTCAAATTCTTAAAAAAAGGACACATCTACTGGAATGATAGAGACTAGAGGAATCCCCAAGACTATTGCCCAAAAATAACTTGTGAATTTGGACTTGAATCTATTTCTGTAGGTCACCTTTCAGCCAAATAATAGATTAGCTTATAAAATAAGTAATGTGCTCCCTTAAACAATCAACTATATGAGACTAAATGGTCAACACTTACCCAAAAGCAAAAACGAGAAGGCAAGGAAGGGAAGGGAAGCTAGAACAATGGAAACAGAAAAAACAGAATGGAAATGAGAATGCTGGCACATTGTAAAAATTGTAACTGATAGCACAGAACAATCTGTATAAAAATTGTTAAGGAGAGCCTGATTTGTTGTGTAAACTTTCACCTAAAACACAATAAAATATTATTGAAATAAAAAAAATTAATAGAGGACTTCCAGCAACATGGCGCTCTAGGCAGCAACACCACGCCGTCCCTCCACAGCAAAGATCTGAAAAACTAAGCCAAACAGAGAAAACAGCAATCCTGAAACCCTAAAACACCAAATGAAGAGATAAAGAACTCAGCTAAGTACCAAATGGAGTGAGAAACTGACAAGAGAATGAGAGCAAGGAGAGATTCATGCAGAGGTCCCCTATCAGCTAACGTAGCATGGATCTGCCATCTTGGACTCCTATCAGAGACCAGCAAATAGGGGGTACAAGAAAGCAGCTTCACAGAGCTTCCCGCAGGAGACAGAACAATTGGTAACCGGCGATATACACTTTCCCACCCCCCACCCTTCTTCACCCCCACTCAGACTCCTCTGCTTCCTGCGGCCACAGTCTCTTGGCCAGGAAGCACTGGCTGCTTGGATTCCACCTGCCCACACTGGCCGACTCCCTGAGTGCCATTTGTTGGCAGCTGGTGTTGCTTTTTTCTGCTTCTTTTGATTTCTTCCTTACCTCTCACCACCTCCCCATCCTTTCACTCAAACATCTGGCTCCTTGCACCACCTTTGCTTCTTCCTAAGGGGCTGCGAAGCTCAAGTGTGGAACTGTTTCCCGGTATGTGCTGCCATGCTGGTGGCATGCCAGGGCTTTTTGTTTGTTTGTTTTCTTTTTCTTTTCTCGAGTTGGGAGCACGTTCTGGCTGGGAAGTGCTACGCAGCTTGGGACCTACCCCCTCACCTTCGCAGGCACGCAGAGGGTTCCCTGAGGGCATTTCTTTTTTTGTGCTTTTTTTCTTTTTTCTGTTTTTTTGGAGGCTTTTCTTATTCTTTTTTTAATATAATTTGTTTTGTTTTCTTTTCCCTCTTTTTCCCTTTTTGTCTTTCTTCTTTACTCAGTTTCTCATCTCTCTATACCTTCCTTCTCTTCCTGTCCCCTGAATACCTGGCACTGAATACCTCTATGCGTCTAGCTAGGCTGTACTTTAACACCAGGGAACAACTTCCCCAGACCTCGTAGGTAGCCGCACTGGTGGGATGCCTGGGAGCTTTGCTGTTGTTTTTTCTTTCTAATTTTTATTTATTCATTCTTTTCTTTTCTTTTCTTCTTCTTCCACTTTTTGTTCTTCTCCATTTCATAGTCTCTCATCTTTCCACTCCAATGGCAAGCTCCCCTAGCACTCTTTTTTGTTTGTATGTTTTTGGCTCCTGTTCCCCTCTCCTAACTCCCATACCCATCTTAGCTCCACACATCACAATCTCCCCCCTACATCCTGCCTAACTGCACCATGCGCTTAACATCACACCACCAAGCAGGACAGGCACGGCCTACCGGAACCTGCCCTGCACTGATTACCGACCTGCCCTGGTGGCTGTAGTAAGTGCTACATATAACCCATTCCAGCAACTCCTCTTCAGCTAGACCTGCCCTACTGTACCATATCTGAGCGACTGACCCTGCCAGTTGGAGAAGGAGGCGAAAAGTATCGTGCCCACAGATGAGCAAACAACAAAGAACACACAGCCCACCTGCTCATATATAGCCAAATAAAAAAAAAAGGACGAAACAAATCTACAATCAATAAATGAGAAAAATAACTACTGAATGCCCCGAAGACAGCAGACGATATCAAAACATTTACAAAAACAGGAAAGGATGGTTCCAATAGGCATCCAAAATAAAACACCAGATGACTTTCCAGTGGAAGAAAAGGGACTAGAACTACCTGATAGGGAATTCAAATCTCTAATACTCAGAATTATCTAAGAGTGGAAGCAAAAAGCAGACAAAAATGAGGAAAAAAATAGACAAAATCATGGAAAAGGCAGACAAATTTATGGAAAATACAGACAAAAAAATGGAATAATTCAGGAAAATAATGCCAGAACAAAATGCCAAAATAAATTCACAACTAGAAATTATACAAAAATAACAATTAGAAATCCAAAATATAAACAACAGGATTTCAGAAATGGACAGTGTCATAGAAGGGGTGAGGAGCAGATTTGAAACGGTGGAAGACAGGATCAGCGGGATTGAAGACAAACACTTGGCTACAACTCTGTTTGAGGAAAATTCAGAAAAAAGAACAAAGAAAAATGAAGAGACCCTGTGAATTATGTGGGATACAATCAAAAGCACAAATTTGTGAGTGATTAGAGTTCCAGAACAGGGAGAGAAAACAGAAAACACAGAGAGGATCATTGAAGAACTGCTGACAGAAAACTTCCCCAATATCATGAAAGATGAA